>NW_009633182.1:23474-87351 GCF_000690535.1 Cariama cristata | reverse complement strand
GGCGGGAAGCGGTCGCCAGGCCGCAGTTAGTCAGGCAGGTGGCGGGCTAACCGCCCCGCCGTCTCGTTTAAAATGCCTGGTTTGGGAGTGTATTCGTTGACACAGGGCTGACGAAAGCCTGTGGGATGACGGCGGTCTTGTGGGCTGCTCTGTTCTTACCCTCTCCGCTCACCACCTGAGATGATGGCCTTTGTGAGACTGGCGGCTTTTCGCCTCCACCCCCGGGGTTTTTTTTAAAGTGTGTAAATGTGACTTGGGCAGACTTGATGGTTTAGAAATGAAGTGAGCCTTAAGTTATTACTGTTTTTTCTTCTAGGTAACACGATTTTTAACCTATTGGATGATCTGGTTTCCTACCTACTCCAGGTAGTAAAAGCCACAGCTGCTCCAGAAATAATGATTCTCAGCCAGGCTCTTTTTCATAAACTGGTAAATAAGGCAACTCAAACCACTGAGACAAAAAGACACCCAGGCAATAAACCCTGAATCCTTCCTTGGGCAGGCTGTAACGCCTTCCAGTTAACCTGGACGGGGAACCTCTTTGGCTGGCCGCGCAGCCCAGCCTGTGGGTGCGGTGGCACAGCGCAGCTCAGCCCGCCCGCCAGCTCCCCTGGCTAGAAAAGCCAGGCAGCTTTCGCTCTCACCTTTTCTGTCCCTCCCTGTTCCCAGCCATGCTGCTCCATCCCCTCTTGCCAGGCTCTTTGCTGAGACAGCTCTAATTCCTAACTTGGCAAAAAAGTTTTCTGCATCCTTGGGTTAGTTCAGTGAGCTGTATCCATCAGCTCAGGGATGGGTCTGACTGCCATAAGTGCAGAGAGGGCATGGGAAGTCTAAGTGGAAGAACAAGTCTTTTGGGGTGTAGTTAGCTGTTAAGGTAGGCTCAGCTGTATTACGTTATGCCTAAGAGACTTTCTCATGCAGATGGGCTGCTTGTCTTCTATACCAATTGCCTTGGGCTTGCTTTGTCTTAAGTGAGCTCAGAGCCTTTCCCTCGTTGTTACTATGTAGTCCATGCCTGCTGGTGCAATGTTATTCTCCACAGTGCCGGAGATGCCCTGGATCTCACCTGGAGATTTTCTCACTGCTGAACTGTGAATTTGGGGCAGGTTGTGCTCAAAGCTTAGAATTGGATTCAACTTACCCAGCTATCTCAGAAGCACAGGCTTCTCAACCAGATGTGCAAGCACATAAGCATCTTCCAAGCAGGCAGCTGCTCTGTGGAGTTTTGAGGATCTCAGGTTGCGAGTTAGGGACCAACGCCTCTGCAGATGCATGTGCACAGCTTGCAGCATCCCAGGTCTGTGCAGGAGCAAGACAGGGGCATACTATTCCCTGACCTACTACTCACTAGTTTCCCTGAGCAGAGGATATGGGCCGAGAGGCCAGAAAAGAGCTGTGGCATAGACAAAGAGAAACCAGGCAGAAAAACAGGGACCAGGACTTCAAGGAAGGCCAAAGTGGGGATAAAGCCTTTGTAGTTCTGTTTGTAAAAGCTCACAGGGCTGCTCGAGAGCAGAGTGAAGCCAACAGCTTGTGTAGAACCCTGGGAACACAGCTGGAATTAATTGTGGGGGAAGGATATGAGGCAAACTAGTGCTTACAGACTGATGAACTGAACAAGAATAGGTAACAGCATTTAACCTGGCAAGCAATCTAAGAGACATCATGTAGAACAAGTCTACTAATGTGGTTGATAAGTGGCCAGCAGATAGAGAAGGTCTATGGGTGTTAATGAGAGGGTGTATCTGGAGGGGAGGACTCATGGGCTGGACTCAAATTGGGTGGTGAACTCAAAGTGTCCTCCCCACTGGAGTTTGCTCAGGGCAGTGCTGAATTTACAACCATTGAGTTTCAGTTGTCTCTGAGGTGGTAGATAACTGAATGCTGCAGCTGAGGAGCTCAAAACCATTTTTTACCTTCCCTCTAAGAGAAGAAAAACAAAGAGCCCTGGCCCCAAAACAGTCAAGACCTTTCTCAGGTCAGTCTTAAATTCTTACCTCCAGCAGCAGCTGCTTCTCAAGCCCTGAGGATTTCACTGAGCCAATTTAATGCTGGTGGTCAGACAGTTTAAACCCATTAGCTCCCAGCTATCTGAATAATTTTCTTCTCGGAGCCCAGCACATCGGCAGACTGCTCTAACCAGAACTGCAGAGAACTGCCACATTAACTGGACATTTGCTAACTGCTGTGCGGTGAGCATTCAGGGGCTGAAGAAAATGCCACTGGCTAGATCACTGTCCATGACTTCTCTTAATGGGCTTCCTCAGTGGGAGGATGAAGACCTACCGGTGGAGGATTTGTTGCTCTTTGAAATTTCTTGGGAAGTTACCAACAAAGGTTTGTACAACACTCTTAGGAGTTAGTATCGCTGTTTTTGTGGGATTGGAGGAAGGCATGAAGGGCTTGAACAAGAAAGGCGTTAAGGGGAGATTGGGGAAAAGTGGGCTGCAGAGCTGTTGTGTTGGAAGGAGTGCATGTGGCATCCGTGTGTAATCCTGCATGCCGTGCGTGGGCTGCATCTGGTTGTGCTTGTGTGGGATGGGCATATAGTCAGGATGTCTGTGTGTCTTTACAAGTTTCACCACCAGGGATAGGTTGTTTAAACAAACATCTAAGTGTTATGCCTGGGTGTGCAGATGTATGGATATATAGATGTTGCTTTGTACATATTTATATTTTACCTTCCATGCAAATTTACTTGGGAATGTAATGCATGAAAATGAGCTGTAAAACAGACGTCAGAGTCAGAGTAATTTAACAGTCTCCCTCAGCCTTCTAGAGCAGTGTGGAAAAGAGGCCAAATATGAAACAGGTATAAATAAACATAGCTGCATTGGAGCCACTGAACAAAAACCAGATGTCAATGACCAGCAATCTTTATGCCAGCTGAAACCCTTTTGGACTGGTCTTTGCAAACACAGGTTGTGCCAGACAGGGACTTCATGCTTTGTCCATGTGTACAGATTGAAAATTTGTTCACTGCACGCAGCTTGTCAGGCAAAGTGCGCATGGCTTGTTATGCAAAAATCTTTCTGCCTCCATTTCTAATTCACTCATCAAATCATACCCATTCAGCTAGGTGCAGTTCATCAAGGGGGAATAGGCTCCATTTTCACCACAAAAGTGAGTTAGCATGAGTAAATGATTGACCTCATCTGTCTTGCTGTCCTGGCAGATAAATAGAGAGATTAGCCGGGAGAGAGGGATCTGTAGTCTGTTAAGATTTTCACTCTAAAGGGGAAATGTATGTGAGAGCAACAGGCAGCGCTAGGGTTTATCCCCATGGTGAAACTGGCATTACTATTCTGTGATAGGTTCTGCTATTTAATCTGCACAACAGTACAATTTTACATTGCTCTTTTTAGGGTGGTGAGGAGTGTCAATACCCAGAGGTAGTACAGAGTAGCTTTTGCTCTTCCAATCCCTGTGGGTTTATTTTTCAGTAGCTTCAGTCTGGCTTTTTGAGTTAATTTACTCCTGTCAGAACTTGGAGCAGGCAGCATTTACTTTTGCAGTGTGCCTGATAAGTAAGGCACTGACAAGCAGATGGCAGCAGAAATCTAGGAAATTCAAGTGTTCTCACTAACATCTCTGAAGTCTATAGCATATATATTTTCTGAGTCATCTGGACCCACTGGTTACAGATATCACACAATATGTTTAAGAAAAAGTAAAATACAATTAGATTGATCTGTCTTTCTGTGTATGTACAAAATGCAGTGAATCATTTAATCGTTCACATAGCTCTTGTTGACTTCACTGAAGCCAAATCTACTGACACAGCTAAAATTTACTGTTGTCACATCTTATAAGATAATTAATATTTATGAGAGTGAATATTTATTCAGTTAGTTTAAAAATATGTTGATGTTAATTACACCACTTACCAAACCTATATATTCAAATGAGGCTGACGGAACTAGTCATGGCGAACAATTTCTTCATTAGAACCGGATCTCTGTGCAAAGTTTCCATTAACCAACCTTGACTGGAAACATCTGTGCAAAAACTCTTTAATAAGCCTATTTCAGCTTATTTTTCTGGTAAATTCTTGATACTGAAGTTTTTTTTCTCTATCTTCCAGGCAATTGAATATCTAAGTCACGTGGTGAGATACTGTTCCCCGGTGACCTGATTTTTATAAACAGTTCTTGGAAAATGTTAGAGCACTGTGTTTCTTAGGAGAGAAAGTAGCCAACAGAATACAGTGAGAGTCATCACAGGAGATACATAGACTTAGGAAGTAAAAGCTTATGCTATTTCCCACCTCCTTTAGCAGAAGGAAGAACTGTTTATTTCTCTAACTAGGCTGACCAACATAGATTTAGTACTGCTATGTGTTTTAGTTTTAATGATGCTGTGTATGTTCCTAATGTAGAGGGAAAGATAAGCATTAGCTGGATTTATTGCCTACCAGCAAACTTGTAGCATTTAACATGAAAGTTTATTTCTTCCTTTCTGGCCATGCAAAGGTGTGTCAGAGTATTTCAGCGTGAAGTTGGTTTGCACTACTAAAATGGTGTAAAGCTGCTGCTGCCTACAGGAGAGAGTTCAAGTCTCTGTGCTACCTTTGTGCGTATCACTAGGTACTTGGCTATGGGTACCTTTCCATATACCAGTGCTGCTTCTTAGTGGTTCCCCCATTTCTCCGTGGCAGTGACAATAAGGCTGAATATCTTCTTTCCTGTGAGGAACATGCTACCAGAGCTCACAGATGGATATCTATTCCCACACCTGTAAACAGTGCCCTTTACAGGTGTTGAGGTGTTTTCTGAACCTCTTAAATTTATTCTCCTTCAGAGTCTGAGGATGATGAAGGGGTCCGGCAAATTGGAGCACATCTGATTACGTAGTGTGAGAAAGTGCCAAGCTGCCCATGGGGAGGAAGCGTTTATGGGGATTTCATCTGATGGTGCTGGTTGGAACTGAGGCATGAGATGTAGCTGTAGGGAAGGACAAGTCAGTTGTATGAATTCAGTGCCCAGAGATCTACAAGTATCCATTATTTCCAGAGTCTTATCACTTCTTTCTTAGCAGCTGGCACAGTGAAGGTGTCTCTCTTTTTTTTAAGTCTAGATCTTTTAACACATGCTCTAACAAGGCAGAGCTTTCTACTTCTCCATATTTCCTTTTTATATTCTCTGTTCCAGCTGCTGCCTGTGCTAAGTGGCAACCTCTGACATATGTGTTGGAAAGCACTGGCATCTCAGTTACTCTTCTTTCTCCTCTTCTCTGTCTGGAGCAAGCAAAGCTAAGGTAGCTGAAGGAGGGAATGAGAAATAAAAAATGCTCATTTGCCAGCATCGTTCTCCCTCTCCCTTCCCCCAAGTCACATGAAAAGGAACTTACCACCCAAACCAAGCACATCATTGAAGTCATCTTCCATTGGAAGTCTCTTGCCAAAGAAATGACAAAAATGTATCTTGTTTTGCAAGATTTTCCTCACTTTATTTGGCTCTTCACTGATGGGTAAGACCCATACTGTGAAGTGGATCTACTGTGTGTTTCTGTGACAGAAGGGGAAAAAAGCAGGCAGGCAAGGGCGCCAGTGCACTGCAGTGCCATGGGATCTGGTGGTAACCATGGGGAAGCTCAGCATTTTTCACCCTTCCCCTTCTCTCCTCGCCACCATGCTCTGGTAAAGCCAGGTCTGGTCATATCTCTGTGCACACTGGAAAAGAAGACTTGTTTTCTTTCCTCCATAACATGAAGACCAATAAAAACTTTAAGGACACGAGCACAAACCAAGTGGCTAGAAGCTATGTAGATCTTGTGTCTGAAGCCCCGTGGATGGAAACTATCAACAGGGCGCAACCAAAAGCCATTGCAGTAGTAATGGCTGCAGTCCTGGACATTTTCCACAGTGAAAATGCCTCCATCCTCTTTAACCTCTTTTAAATGTTTGCCCACTGAAAACCAAAGTGTTTAATCTGGGTAGCGGGGAGAAGTCAAATTCTGCAAGTTAGAAGAACAGCTGTAGTTTTGTGGGTTCTCTGTTCTCTGATAAATTAATAAGAAGGGCTGAGAATGTTCAAGATCTGGTCTGTGCTCTATAAAGATGTCTTTAAAATCATTCCAGTAATATTTATATTAGTATCTCCTGCTGTACTAACAGCTTTTAGATAGAAAATAGAAGAATGCTTTAAAATGCTGGGAAAACAGCCAGTTTGTATCATCATTCAGCTGTGAACAGATTAGCTCTAGAGTCACTGGCAGATGAATCCTAAATTTTTTTTTCCATCCCTATTGGAATGAACACTCTGCTTAAAACAAACGTTGGTTCAGCTCTCCCTGGAGCAGAGCTCTACGTACAGTTTCTCTGGTGAAAATCTGGACTCTTGAAAATTAAATCCTGAATCCACTGAAGTTAGTAGGACCAGCACTTTATCTCCTCTGTGTTAAACATCTTTCTGTGATGAAAGTTCCTTGGGAGCAGGTGAATGCTGTAATCTGCGACACACTTGAACTAACACACTTTGGGGAGTGGGGATGTGCTGGCATAAACTTGGCATAAGCTCAGCATCAAAGCTCTGTGCATTTCTAGAATGTGGTGGTATATCAATGTCAAATCAATCTCAAATGAAATCTTGTGCATTGGGGATGATGCAAACAGAAATAGCTTCTGTATTGTAGGCATCTGTCATAAATTTCAGTGTTTCAGTATTATTTCAGAATATGTTCGGGGTGCCAAAATTTCACAGAATTTAGAGAACTTCTATCTTCTGATGAGTCCTAGCCACAAATATAGCCAAAAAAAATACATGAAAATCATCTACTATCTGAAGACGCTAGGTTTTTTTCACCTGACACATTTTACAACCTTATTCTATAAAAG
Organism: Cariama cristata; assembly: GCF_000690535.1. Classification (NCBI taxonomy): domain Eukaryota; kingdom Metazoa; phylum Chordata; class Aves; order Cariamiformes; family Cariamidae; genus Cariama; species Cariama cristata. Next base: position 80,516 of record NW_009633182.1, on the reverse strand, counting down.
ATCCTCAGATACCTCAACAGGCAATAAATGAATAAATAAAATTCCAACCAAACATTAGAAAAATGTAAGTTCAAGACCACTTTTATCACATCTCAATAGATCAGAGGCACATTTTAAGGGGAAAAGGTGAAAGGATATTTGATGTAACTAGTAATTGTGGCAGTGAAGCCAAGTTGAATCCTCAACCTGGGGTCCCACTGCTCTCTTGGATTCCATGGCAGCTATGGTCCTCAGGAAAGTTTTAGTGCCTTCAGAGTGGTCGGTCAGACCATAGCAAAGAAGCTGAAGAGCCCTGGGAGCGCCCTGATCCTCTGTCTCTGTGTAGCAAAGGTGTGGGGGGAAGGACTCGGTGATCAGCAACAATCTCCACTTATCTCTCCCTCACTTGCATAGCTTCGCATCCTTCGGTTTTGGTTTCTGCTGCTCCTTCTCTCTGTCCTTCTGTAATGTGGGGTGGGTGGGAGAGCAAGTAAAATGAATGGTAGGTATCTCTGGCAGTTTTGAAGTTTTGGCAATTCCATCCTCAAAGGATCACAGCTCCAGAAGACACTTTCTGTCAGCGCAGTTCCTGGGTAATCCTGGAGATTGTGGACCCTTCCTCATCAGGTGACAAAAAGCATTGGCAATGCGTCTTTCCATATAACATCTTGCAGCATAAAGAGCACATGTACATATTAGATCTTGCACAAAGATCTCCAGCTGCATAGGTAGATCTCCACTTCTGCCTAATGTTGTCCTCAGTATTGATATGATATTGGGAGACTGTTCTTGACTCACAGACTTTTTGTTTATTTAGATAGTTCTGATGCCTATCCTGAAGGGCTCTAATTGCTGCTTGGATTTTAAATATACAAAAGAAATAATGCACCAGGACTTGAAATGAGGAAAGAAGAAAATGGCTGGAGTGATGCAGATAATTGCTTTAGACAAATTCATAGTAGTGGTAACGTATATGAAAACATTCAAACTTATAAAAATAATTCTATGAAATATTCTCTGAGAAAATATTTTATTTTCATCTTCCATCTTTTAAAGAGGTCACTAAAAAAAAAAGTCAAACTTCTCTTAGATTAATGAAACATTTTAGTTCCCCTTTCCATGCCAGTTTGTTTTTCCCTGGAAAAAGAGGAAGAACGGAAAGGAAATAAATGGGGAAAAAGATTTGTCATTGATTTCCTTTTAAACTTGATTTCCTTTATTTTGGTGGAAAAGTTAAAAACACGTTTTAAAAAGAAATAATGGAAATATTTTTCTCTCAAGGATATTTTAAAATTATTAAAGCTTGAACTATTTGAATAAAGCATTTTGGTGGCGATCAGAACACTAAACTGGCCCTGTATCCACATTTTACTGCTAATTCCCCATGTTTGTGACAATCTGAACCAATTCTCTGGATCTGATCTCTCCTGATTCTGCATCTATTTTTCTACTTTTTTTTATTGTTTGTTTTAAAACCTGTTTCAAAGTACAAATCTTCAGAGGCTACATACAGAAACTTGCCACATCACGTGATTTTGATACATCCCTGTTGTTTGGAAAAGTTTTCTGTTGGTAATATGACCTTAAACTATCATATTAGAGAAGAATAAGGAGATTTACCAAATTGTTGGAAGTAACTTGAGAATTCTGTTAGGCTCTAAGTGAATGTGTAAACCCTTACTCTGTTACTCAGTAGGATATGTAATGCATTGCTTCCTGGCACAGGTATTTCCAGGGAATTTAAAGTAACTCAGCAGATACAAGCTATCTCTTAATGATATATAAAGTGTTCCTTAAATTTGCTATGGAAAAATGCAATGTTAAAACTCAATACATTATTCTAGACGTCTCTATGTTCTTCTAAAGATGTCTTTTTTAAGTTATGCCCAACACTTTCCACATACACAGTTTCACTTGCACAGTTTCCCTCCCCTGTCAATTAAAGCTTATTCACAGACATGCTTTGCGAGTCATATTTCCATAGTAACAGAGAAGACAAAAGCAGGTTTTGGGACCCAGTAACCCAGAACTTTTATCACAGCTATCTTCTGAAGAGTTTTCACAGTCCATAAAATATACTTTTTTTGGTTTTATCCTAAGTACTTTTCATTACATTTCAGGCAAATCAATGCCCTGAAATGTTGTTGCTGTGCAACAGATTACCATGGCAGAGCACAGCATAGTCTCTGTTTCCTCAGAACAGGCCTTCCATACGTCTTTGGCAGGGCACGCTTTAGGACACACAGCAATCCTAAGCAAACCTTTGTGAAAAGAAACTCTCAGCTGTTGGCTATATAAAACAAAGGTCCAGACTCTACTCAGTTCCTGAGCTGCAACTTTCTTATTACTCTTAAAATTAAAATAGCTGTGGAAACTCAGCTACCTTGCTGATCCCAGTGTTGAATGCCTTGCAGTATGAAAGAGGCTGATCTCTACTCTTGTGATGGTGGGGAAAGAGCTTTGCACCACTCTAATCATATACAGCTTTATCATGTTATTTAGTATCTTTCATCTTGCAAGCACGTATTTTCTCTTTTCCCTGGGTCACCAGGCTGCTTTGCACAAAAATCTTCCCTTTTTGTAAGCTCTGTATTTCTGCCAATTAAAACCAACTAGTTTCATGACTAAGATTTCTAACAACCCCTTATTTATCTATTCTGCATTGAAGTCCCTTATGCTCATATGATGTTTTTACTACCCCATAAGAGCAGACATGTCATCGTAACTGTATCACTTTATGGGTTGAACATTCTGACTTGTCTCATATAATTAAAATTATATGTTTGTCTGAATCCAAGCTATTCAAGTAGTCTCTCTCAGCTTGTGAGCAGAGGAATTTGGAGGGAATATATAGTGTCACTTTCTTAAGATTTCTCTAAATCCCTGTCCAGAGCAGCCATGGAAGAATATGATAACTGTAAGTTAGTTTCTTAACTTTGTGGTCCTAATGAAGTGGAGAAGAATAGTCTTATGCATAAATTTCCTTCTGCAGTTCCATGTTTATATGATACAAAACTCTTGAACTGTGAGCTTGATTTAGGAATATATATCTGTAAGATTCTTGTCTTAGGTCTTGAATTACTATGTAAGGTGATAATTCTACTTAGCAAGCTGGTAGATTGGAACTGCATTTCTTCTTTGTAAAATGCCTAGAATCCTGAGACATCTTGACATAAAAATAGTAGAGCTAGGGATCCTTCCAGCATTCAGAACAAATGAGATATTTGTAGAGAAAAGGATTTTAAGTGCACAATTTCTTTTCTAGGAGCACAATTAAAAACATAGCTCCATTCAGTTCCTCAGGGCTGCAAGGTACCAGGCTTGGCAGAAGGCTTTCTATATCTGTCAGGTGTTATGGTTTAATTAATCTGGGAAGTAATCTCCCAAAGTGCTGAGCAACTTCAGCTGCTCTATTGTAAATAGTGGTCATTTGTGGCAGATTTAATCTGGGTAGCGGGGAGGTATCCAGAAGTGCCAATGCACTGAATCCAGATGCAGTTATACTGCAATAAAAAAGCAGAAGGCTGTGCTTGGGATGCAGTAGGATGAAGTAGAATCAAGATTAGGCATGGTAGAGTGGAAACATAAGCCCCAGGATTTGAATCCCACAATTTGAGTTTAAAGATTTCACAATCCAAAAAGGGGGGAATAAAATAAGAATAAAACAATATATTAGTTGAACATTTGTGGTGTGACTTCAAACACCTAAAAGAAATTTAAAAAAATCACAGACTAGATAAAAATAATGGTTAAGGGTAGAAGGCATCCATTTGAGATTAGGGGAGAAATTCAGGGAAGCCATATGCAGTCACCCAGAAGTAAGCAAAGCGTTAAATTGTCATTTAAGGATTACACAGTCTGCTGTCAGTGCATACTCCTCAATTGAACTAAGAAGCTCTGATTCCATTTAAAAGACTGAACTTCTATTTATTTGATAGAGTCTGGGTTTCACTTATTATCTGAATACATGAAGTGATTTAACTAGAGGTGTTATCTGATCCACAGGTGGGTTAGTGTTTATTCCAGAGCGTTGTGGCCTGTGCCCCTTTCTACTTTTTGTTCTTTTTGATCTTCTTTTGCAGTGGGAGGCATTTACACTGTGATCCAGACAAAAGCCAAAACTACAGCAGATGAATGGGGTGAAAACTATTTCCTGATTGGTCCCTATTTTGAGCACAATGTGAAGACTCAAGTGGAAGCATGTGAGCCTCCAAACCCCGCAGTTAAGAAGGCAATGGACACCATGAAAAGCCAAGGGTGTCAGGTAAATCAGATGTGCTACTGCTTCCCAGGACAACAAAGCTGACTCTGAGGAGATTACAGTTTTGGTTAATGCTCCTGCTGTTCCACTTGACACAGCAGTCCTGGTCAATGTCACAATGGGAAAGGCTCAGAATCCACTGTTAGAACAGCAGAGTCAATTCATTAAAGGTTATTTTTGAGGAAGAACTGGTTTATCCAATTACAGGTTTTAACAGTCATTTATCTGCAAGTCTGCTTAATTGGATTAATGACTTATTTATCTAGCCTCTAAATACAGTGAGATTTTAGTAGATATAATATGACCTTACTTTGACTGAACCCTTATGTTTGGTGTTCTTGTGCTGGAGAGAGAAGAGAGTTCTACTAGCTCACAATTTTTCTTATGTAGCATTATATGGAGTTGAAAGCCAGAAAGGGACAAACCACAGGTGATTTGTCAGCACTCAACTGACAAAGAATCTGCTTCCTCAGATCAATGCAACTAGCTGTCCATTCCTGAGGGAGAGAGGTTAAACCACAGCACAAGGAGTGAATTCATCTGTGTTTCCTACGCAATCTTTAACCAGTATGTTCTGTGTGATCTTAGTCAAACCTCATAGACTTTCTGTGACTCAGTTTCTCCAACAATAAACTAGGAATAAACTTCTTCCTATAAAGGTGATCTGCTGAAAGGAATACAATCTGCTGTGTTGATGGGCAAGCTACTAAACTGCAAGCAGCTGCAGCCTTGAGGACAATTGATTACCTGAAAATGGGTGAAAGATAACACATGTTAAATCTGACCTCCTTTCTTGAAAGTCCTCATCAGAGATGTAGAACTCACCTTCACTCTGATTCAGCATTGAGTCCCTCAGAGATGCTAGTTTGCAGGAGAAAAAATTGTCTGCTTATAATGTGTGCCAAACAGATGTGAAAAGCATTGAGAGGCAGCAGCAAGGAAGCATTCTTACAAGGTTCTGTTGTTGAGAGGCATGACACACTCAAATGTAGAAATTAATAAAGTTCTTGGACTGCCACCAGCATGGCACTGGCATTTTTCTTTGTAACAGCAGTTTTGCTGTTACTAGGATCTAATGCCCTATTGCATATTATGTAGAAGTGTATTGTTGGACGTACATGTGCCATAGCTTGGGAAACTGTCTGTTGGGGACGCTAACATTATGTGATGCTTGCATTGTTCAAGCTGAGGTTCAAACTAAAAGGTCTTGTCTAACTGCCATTTCTTATTTCTAATCAGATTTTCATAAGTGATTGATCAAATTTTCCATGTTGCCTCTGTAATTTACAAAGAGATGTCTCTGCAAGCTGTGTAATGCTCCTGTGTTTGCAAAAGAGCTAAAGACTTGTGGGGCAGATTAATTGCAATTCTATATATACACTTCTTACTGTTCCGGCAATACATTCAATTTAATCAGCCAACTCTGCCAGCCTAACAAGTGCATTGTGCTGCTGGAGTATTCATATATAGCAGCAAATCTGCCCCAGGTACGTCAAGTATAGCTTTGATCTCTAATAATGACGCTCTAGTTTCCAGGAGCTGCTCTTATCCTATTAACATGTATGTCTGGATTTTGCTTATGCATCACAATGGATCCCTTTAAACCAGGGGACCTAGGAATGCTTCCAAACTTCTCAGGTCAGGTGTGTTCCTTGCCACAACCTGACTCCATATTTAGATGAAGTTCAAGTTCACAAAAACTCACTGCTTTTTAACATCATTTTCCTGAATAAGAAACCTGGACAGCCTGAAATAAGTACATAAGAAGATGACCCTCCTTCACACACCTATACTGTTATACCCTGTATTTTTCTGCAAACAGGTCTAAGAGCTTTCATCTCATTGTTTGCAAGATATAAGTACATAAGAAGATGACCCTCCTTCACACACCTATACTGTTATACCCTGTATTTTTCTGCAAACGGGTTGCAAGATCTGACCTCTATTCAGCCCATTCAAGCGTTAGGGCTGGGTTCAACCCCTTGAGGTCCCAGAGGTTGATGAATGAAAAGAGGCTGAACAGTGGCATAGAAGATTCCTCCACATTGGGTATAAACTGCAGTAGCCTCCTTACAGTACCTTATTCTTCCTGGTTAATATGTCTCTACTGCTATAGCCATTTTGATGGTAGAGTTAATGTGAAGTAATTTCACTGTGCAGACTGATACAATCTGTAGTGTGGGCCCAGCTGTGTTGTGTTGCCTACTCTCCTGGTTGGGCAGGTAGGTTATATCAGTGAAGTTCTAAATACTCTTGGGGATATTTAACTATACCAATGCAGATAAAGCAGGAAAGCTGTATTTTTAGATTGCTGTGGTTTTAGGTATTGTTACACCTTCTGATTGATCCTTCCACTCTGCCAAAGGGCATCGAATGTGCTGCTTGGGCAGAATAAGGAAATGTCGTGGTAGATACAGGCCCCAAGCACCTGTTCTACAAAATCTATCACCAGTCATCTAGCATAAATGCCAAAAGACTGGTGACAAATCTGACTGAAAGAAAATAATAATTTTGAAATAAGAACAAAAATGGCATAGATACTTCAATAAGAACATAAGACCTCATCATTCAACCAAGTATAGTCTTCCTAAGCTTTTTTTAATGAAAAAAAAGTTAACATTACAATGAAAATCTAAAATAAAAGTCTTAAAAAAATTGTTCCTAAAGATTGTAGTTTCCTTTTAACCCTGCCTTTGGTCCAGTATTACTCCATATATTTGCAAGGAAAACCACAAATCCTGGGTATGTAGGACTATGATTACATATTCTTTATGTAAAATACTTAAGATTTGATGGATGAAAATAGTTATACTAACTGGCCTTTACATTCACTTTAACATTTTCTGTTTATATCCTTGCCTCTTTCCCATAGGTCTTTTTTGGAAGATGGCTGATAGAGGGCAGCCCATATGTCTTACTCTTCGATATAGGATCAGCAGCTTGGAATCTGGACAAGTGGAAAGGTGAATTTTGGGATGTCAGCAACATAGGGATCCCTTTTCATGATCGAGAAGCCAACGATGCTGTGATTTTTGGATCACTAACAGCCTGTTTTTTAAAAGAGGTACAGTCTTTACATCTAGAGATTTTCAAACCTCAGCCTTGTCAGTAGGGCAAAAAAGCTTTGGGATGTGGATCCTATTCTCCAGTTTGAAAACTATGATTTTAAGGAAGTTGATACCTGATGTAGATCAAGTTTGTATTTAAAACTTAAGTGGCAATTTAACTATATTTTTCTGGGACAAGGCAGGGCCCCCCCGCTGCCCCATGTGAATTCTGCAGTGTCTTTGCTGTCACTTCCCCCTCTGTTTCTTCTCAACTCCCTTATTTGTCACTGGGTGACCTTACAAGTAGGATCTCAAACTCTCTTTTTGTCTTGTATAGTAGTCAAGTTGTCATACTCACAAACTGTCCTTGAAGCCAGTCAAGCTGTAACTCAGCAATTAGATCCTACCTTGCACAGGTAATATAGACAGACAGAAAGACTTAACTATAGCACTGTGACTTCACATGTCACTCTACAACAGCCTACCTGAAGAGAGGAAACTTTGCTAATCTGCAGAATCATCTGTCTGTCATAGGTGCTCATCATTTTCTTATCCAAACAAGAGTTTCAACAGCACAAGAGCAAGTTAAAAGAAAGAAGCATGAGTCTGCTTGCTAGAGCTCCCCAACACTCTAGGAAGGATACTGTTCTGAGGCACTAGTGAGGCACATGTGCTTCTTGGGCTAAGGATTAGGGCTGATGGGAATCAAGACACATGACCACTTAAGACATTATACTGCTTTGTCATATGAAAGAAAGCAAGCATACAGAAGGCGGCATGAAAAAAGGAGGTTTCTAGGGCTGGGATGATGGACAGGATAACGTGTGTTTCATGAATGTTCTTTCTAATTATTTTCAGCTTTCCTGTCAGTTTGATGACAAGCCCAATGTAATTGCCCACTTTCATGAGTGGCAGGCAGGAGTGGGTTTAATACTGTCTCGATCTCAGAAACTTCCTGTTGCCACAATTTTTACTACCCACGCAACTCTGCTTGGGAGATACCTGTGTGCAGCCAGTATAGATTTTTACAACAATCTTGACCAGGTAAGAGGCATTTTTCTCATTCCTTCTTTTTTTTCAGCTAATCAGCTCCTGGCTCCATTTCTGTTTACTGTGCTACGCTGTATATTGTATTTTCTGCCTTGTGTGATCACTTATGATTGACCCATAGCTGAGTGATAGGTTGTTAGTTCCAGAGCACAAAAAATGGTGTTTGTAAGACCACGAGGTGTCTAGGCATGAGCGTCTTTGTGTCATCTGACAGGTCTTAAAGCTCAGTGGAGTCTAGAATACTAGAATACTAGCTACAGTGAACTTTGATTTACCAGGTTTGCACTACAGGGTACTGAAACTCATTCAGCCTCCAGTCAAGTCAGTGCATTAGTCCAATCCACTGATATATCGAGGAATATTGCTGCAGTACAGGATTGCCAACAGATATTCTTAACCTTCTTTTCAATGGCTTGGGATGTTTTTCAAAAGCAAGGGGAGAGTTACTGGCCCAGACATCACTGCAAGTCAAGTGTCCTTGAGAATCTTCCCCTTTGTGTTCAGGAAAAGCATCCACTTCTTGAATGATTGCTATGGTTTGGGAGTTACTGTTAACAGCATGAGTAATGAATGAAGGTAAAGCCTATTCAGCTGCAGTCATCATCTGACACTTCAGGTGCAGCCTTACAGCACTCTTTCTTAATGAAAGGCAGTAGAAAAAATAGTCGGTAGCCCTCGTCTTGCTGAAACTAACTGGAATTCCTTTTTTTTTTTTCTTTTTTTTTTCTTCTTTCCCCAACCAACTTAATTCTTGCAAGTCATAATAAGTCCTTCTGCTTTCAAGCTTTTCAGGTTAGACTTAATTTGTAACTAGCAAATGTAGCAAGTATTTTCCAAATTCAAAAGACCCACATCTGTTTCTTGGAATTTTTGTAAATGGTCTAGTGGTTTTGGTTTTCACTATTCTTTTTCCACTAAAAGCATAGCACAAACCAACTTTTCAAGGACCCAGATGTCTTTAGCACTGCCTTCAGCAGAGGTACATTACATGATCTGGGATTTCTAATGTGGTTACGGACAAACTGAGTTCAAGACATCTTTGCATTCCAGCACTTATTGAGGGTAGAGGTAGTTAAAAGGCTAAAACAGCTGCCTTATTCACTGTCCATGCATTTCCTTGGCTAAAATCAATGAAGAAAATTACTTAGTTGGCAATTTTCAGTTGGATGTTTGAAACTTGGCACACTGTGGAACAGTGTCTTCCAAAGACAAGGCCCAAGCACTACTGGCCTTATTCGGAAGCACAGAATAGATTGCCATTCCCTTGTACTTCAAGGAAACAGTCATTTGCCTTACTCCTCTTATTTTTTATTTTTTTTTAATCTTTCCCACCAAAGGCAACTACTGAATCTACTGAACACACTAAGAGTAAAAGACTGTCTCCACTCATTTACTCATATGCATAAAGGTTCCAGCATGGTAGTGTCTAGGGAGAATTCTCTCTGCCCAATATGGGGTAACTAACATAGGTGGTTACTCCTCCTGGGTTCCCTAGATCATCAGTAGAGTTACACTGGCCTGTTCACAATCAGTGTACGGAAAACATCCTCAAATTAGCATCTGAAAGATCTGTCTCCATCTATCACCTAGGAAAACTGACCTCCTAAATTAGATACATTTTTTAGGTGCATTAATGAGGCAGCCTGAATAACCCAGTCATGGTGTCTAGGAGTCTAGACATTCCTACTCATTCATATTCTCCTTATGTGTATATATGCAAAATCTAGCTTTCAAGTCACATTAAATTATTTTTCTCCAGACAGAGGTAGATTTAAAGAACTAAACCCATGCAGTTTCAGGTTTACCACTTCAGAAAGTGGAGACTTTTCAGCAGTAACTTTATTCATTCACCCTTGCATTCTTATGCATAATTTGTTAGTAAGGAAACCATAGTTTAAAAAAAAAAAGAGAGAGAGAGAGAGAAGAAAAATGAGGGGAGGGGGCATTTAAAATGAGAAATTAGAGTTAAAAAAAGAGAATGCTAATTATTTTACAAACTGATGCTAAAAATACTATGTCAGAGCATTGCCACCGTCTGTAAAGGAAATTCTAAAAATGTTTTGGTTTGTTTTGTATTCTGGTTAATTTGATGAGCTACATGTAGTCTGGCAAACTAGTCTGCTTTTCTCAAAAGGAACTTTTTTTTTCCTTCATGATAACTTTGGGGGCCTTACCCTTGTCTGTGCACTCAGAAGAAAAATTATTGATCTTACCTCTGAGCGGACTTACAGATTTTAATGTATTTATAATCTAGTCACGGAATTAATATAATTTTTACTGTTCACACATGACATGGCCAATTTTATGTGATAATGTACTGTCCATCCTTCTGTAAAGCCTCACAAACCCCATTGGTAACTATGAATCAGCTATGTCATAAATACAGACATTTCTATTCAGATTTTATTCTAAGAATATATGGAATGAAACATATGTATCAGTTTAAAGTATTATAAACTGCTGGAAATAATATTTAAGGGAGGAAACTTGTGGATTTCTAGATCATAATGCTTTAAGCCCTCTATGGAGAGATTGACATTTAATGGTACTAATAGAGGAAATGATGCCAAGCTGTTATACTACTGTTTAACATGCTTATAGGATGCTAAAGCTTTTCCTGACAAAGTTAACTTTTAGTAAGAGATCAGGTATCTTAATGAGGCCTCTTTGGCTGTGAGTAGATCAACCTGGCCCAAAAGTCAGTTGAGAAACATGAGAAGTTGATCTAGAGTACAGTAATTAAATGATACACATAGCTAAGTTTTCAGAGGCTATTGTTGCTGTCTTCTAATAGTAAACCGTTAAGGTCAAACAAGCAATTTGTCCAGTGAAGAAGATTCTCCAGGGCTTCCCAATGTTTAATCTTTGGATGAGACAATGTATTTTTAGGGTATGTCATCCCCTGCCATCCCAAAGTACAATAGCTGGTTTTCTTCTTTCAGTGCTATTGCATAATTTTCTTCCTTTATAGCATAATAATAATTGACTTTAAGTTCTCACTTTTGATCAGCATTTCATGGTTAGAGCACGATTTCCACCAGCTTTAAGCAAGCAGCTGAGATAGGCGGGAAAGATGGAACTGTAGTACGTACTGTGCAAGATATCACAGAAAAAAGGTTGCAGCACAAAAGCAAAGGGTATGGCCTAATTGTGCCTAGAGACAATCGGGCACCTACAGCTTCTACAGGGAAAAGAGGAAACCTCATGTTCCTTTTTCTAGTCCCCAACACAGTCCACAAAAAGCTGGCTTGGAACACCTGCTAGAGAGAGCTCTACTCAGCCCTCTGAGGCCAAATGCTTTTCTGCAGTGTTGAAGGATTTAACAATGGGATCCATAGGCAAAACCATGACACAATTGTTTGATGACTGATAAAAGATATTTACCTGACATCTTCACAGTTCTTTCTCTCTCTCTTTCACAGTGCCCTGGGTGTTGTGTGTGACCAGTGTGTTGTTCCTCACCGTAATATTTCCTGCTAGCTCTGACACTGTAACACACCCTCAGTTTGTCCTCCACTGTCCATCAGCCCTGCCTGCTCTGCACACACACACACACACACGCATGCACGTGCACATGCCCACACAGTGCAGCACTCTTCTACTTCAGTGTTAAACTACCCTGTAGATAAGCAGGACCAGAAGATACAAAATGAGTTGACAGACCTCTTTTAAAAATATAAAGAATTACTGAGATTTTCTTTCTTTCTCTGGATTCCACAGTGGAAAATACCACTTTAATTCACCTTCCTAACAAAGTTCAATAGGTGCTAGTTGGCACAAGTATAGAAGGTACAAATGTATTTCCTGAAGTAAGCCAGTGAGGTCAGTAGCTTTAGATCAGAGAATACTTTGGCCCAGGTTCCAATCTATTTGGAGTGAACGTCAATATCAATAATCAAGCAAAAGCCTGTGAAATGCAGGGTGCCTGACGCTTTCTCTAGCACTTATATGAGCAAAGAACTCAAGTCACCAGCCCCTGTCAGGTGATAAAATTGGAAGAGAAGGCTCTATGTAGTCTTCTGATAGCCCTCACAAATGCTGGACCTGTGAAAACTTGACCTTCAGCCTTACCAGTCTTTTGGGGAAAAGGTAAGAATGACTTAGTGAAGGGTTGCCACACTGTGATGCATGATTCTTTATGAACTCCCTAAATCGCATAGAGGCCTGAACTGTGTAGGCTACCAAAACTCTTTGTTTTGTGAGCTGAGGGCACATGTTAGCCTATAAGCTCTAAGAGGACATTTTCTAGGGGACTGAAAACGTAGTCAATGTAGTAGATTAGAGCTGTAGATTACTGGAAGATAGGAGGGTGCACTATGGATTTAAGACTGTAATGTTGTCTGACTCCTGACCTCTTCCCGAGCCATCTGCTCTTTGCCTTAATCAGAGACAGGATCCTCGTTCTTATACAGCATTACTGTATAAGAGCATACAATTCTTATATTCTTACTGTCTTAACTCAGTTCATCTGGACTGTGAGAAATTTAGTTGCCTCTGCTGCAGTGGAAACCTGGGTGTTAAACCCTGAACTACGTGCATGGGAGCATAGTGAACTCCACAAGTAACACTGTTGTGTCCTCAGCAACATGTAACAAACAAATGGGCTGTGTCTGAGCTAGGGAACCCTAAGGCAATAACCATTTAACAGCTATTCAGTGTATGTTTTAGTTCCTAGATTCATATTCAAATCACTCTGATACTGGAGGAAGGAAGGGAGGGAAAATAAAAAGAACAAAAGAGAAAGTGACTTGCATGATAACTAGTAGTGTGTGATATTTTTATCTACTTTTAAGCATCTGAAGAACCCTGGGTAAACGGCTGAGTAAGGGACTGCTAGCCTTACCTACAGGTTACTGGCTTGAACTCTTCCAAAGTCAACACTTTCTAATTTCTATAACAAGCTGGGTATGTTATGAGCTTGATTCCCAATAGAAGAAGCTTTATACATCTAAATAGTCCAACTGGCATGCATTTTTTTCCCCATTGTCCCCATGTCCAGTGTAGTTTTACACTGGTGAGAGTAAGGTTATGTTTGTTGCTAAGATAAACTGAACCAAAATAGCTAATCCAAAAGGTAGGAAGTTCTGTGAAAAAAGTTCTGAGTCTGTAAAGCCTTTTTCTCTTCAGGAGGAACTGACTTCTCGGCTGAAGATCAAGAATGTTAATCTTTTATTGTTTTCCCCATTGTTTAAGGGGACTGGCTTATTTAGGGGGTTGGTTGGTTGGGGTTTTTTTTGGTCTCATTTCACCCCTCTAGGGTTTTAAATAGACCAACACCTTTCATAAATTGGCTGAGAGACACTGATGATCCAGGCTAGTTCATAGGTGAATAGACAGCTATTTTGGGAAACAGTCTTTTCGGCAAATGATCTAACCTGGAATTGCATCTGAGAGGTGACCACCTGAAATTATTTTTGTGGACCGCTGGCCTGATATAATGGAGAGGTTTGTAGACGTCAACCTCTGATACTTCTTACTAAAAAAAAAAATCACCTTGAGTTATAATGGAAAAAGTGCTCGAGGGAGAAGATAAAAAAAAATTAGTCTCATTGTTCGTTGCCTTTTTCCTTATATAAGATTGCCCTGCCAATTTGTAACACTTTTAATTAGACCTAGCCACATTTTACATTCGGCTCATACAAGTGCAGCTCAATCTATTTTGCAAAGTGGTGGAGAATTCTGTCCAAGAAATCTAAAGGGAAAAGTACTCAAAATCCCAGTGAAAATGAATAGTCAAGATCTTCTATGCTGACAATATAGGAGCACAAACTCTCATTCCACTTAGTACAGTACTGTCACGGCTGTCACTGAGCCCACTGTTATGCAAAGCTGATCCGCTTTGTTAGTAGGGCGGCTAATGGAAATCTGACTTAAGCCAGGAAGTGTAAATTTCATTCTTTTTTGGTAAGGTAGAGCTATACCAGAATGAAAGTTCTATTTGCACAAGATAACAATCAATGGGAGTTAAATTTGACATAAGCTGGATTTAAAAAAGATTAATTATTACATAATTCAGACAATGCCAGTGAGTTTATGCTAGAAGTTAAGATCTTTCCATTCTACCTTTTGGTAGATAAGAAATTTGGATTTCAGGCCTATCTCCGACTGTTCCTGATTCCACTGCAGAATCACTTTGTGAACTTGAGTGTGCCATGGATTTTAAAGATCAGAAGAGATCATTTCATTCTCTGCCCAAAATCCTCAGCTAAAAATTCATACATCAAACCTATATCTTTTATGCGAGATACAAACTACTTACAAAATCATTATCCACTCTTGAGGCAAGGTTTGAGTGGTGAGGGGAATCTGTATTATTTATGCAAAGGTGTCACAAAGTTATTTATTATCAAAATGATGTATTTTAATTCCCATTTGAATTTGTCTTGGTTTAACTTCTGTTGGCTTTCATCATAATTTTTTTTTTTTTTACTTTAGGAAAGCATGATCTAGTATCAGTATCTAGAGATTGTATGTAGACTGTAATAAATAATTTATCTGTCTTTCAGAAAAATATTTAAATAGCTAGTATAGTCTTTTCTCCTTTTACACTCAAATTGTTCTTCTTGTGCTTTTGTAAATCCTTTGCAATTTGCCTTTATCATTTTTAAGTAGGAATGTGTGATTTGGATTTATTACTTCAGTGACTGTTCACTGTTTCTAAGAGAAACATAACGCCAGTATCCTATAACTGCTAGATATTATCTTCTTTTTGCATTCAAAGATCGTCTTAGCTATCTTAAACAGAATGTCATGCTGGGAGGTTCAGTGATTACCTACTGTGCCCCCTAACATGCTAAATTTTAAGACATGAATGAAATGTTATGTTCATCACATGAATCCATAGAAAGGACAGAAATGACCTGAAATTTTCCCTCAGAATTGCATTGCAGCAAATGCAAGTTTTACTCCAAAGCATTATGCCTGTGGAACATCTTCCTGTTTTGCTGTGAAATCAGAGTGGTCTTATAAGGGAGGCATTGTCCCCTCTAATCCTTGCCGTCATGTAAATTCTAATAAGCTACTTTGTTTCTAACAGTCAGAGTAGGAGGGGTTCCTTACTGAGAGCAGCAGTGGAATATTTACAGGGAAGTGGATATTTAAGTCATTAGTTTTTAAAAGTCACTGAAGGAAGGGACAGTTGGACTTGATCTTAAGAGTCTTTTCCAACCTAAATGATTCTACAAACAGTTAATCCGACTTAGATCTGGTTTTCTCATGATGCAGCTTTTATTTGTGGCTTTGCTGGTGTTCCCTTTTGCTGATAATGGCAAACAAAAGTAAGCATGACGTACCTCACAGATACTTGGTTTTGCTCTTGCTGAACGTGAACGCTATGGAACATAGGTCACAGGTGCCTGAGCTAGGGCGGACAAGCATTCAGACAGCAGAGCTGATTCCTGAGCAGAAACATTGGCTTGGGGGTGAAGAGCAAACTAGCTGCACTTGTGTTCTGCTTCATTTCGGCATATTGGCTCAATACAGTGCCATGTCCCATGTTGCCTTTAATTCTGGAGCTAATACTGTCACAGCAAGCTCAGATGTCTTTGCACAGTACTGTGCATACTAAATTTGTCTCCTGCATTGTCTCATCAATTAAATTCCATTTAACCTGCCCTTCAACTTGTCTAAGGCTTATATTCTGAAGTCACTCATCTAGCCTGCTCAGAAGTGCATAATGAGTTTTCTTACTCCGCACTATAAGTGAGGTCAAAGGTCAAGATCTTGCTTTACCAATTAGTGGAGGGAACTGCTGGAGAGTGAGAGCAAAAGAAATGTGAGAACTCTGTGACCTCAGTTTATACATGCTAATAGACATAGAATTGTGTACCTTTGAAAAAGTGTGTCAAAAGTCATGCAAGCATGTGCAAAATAAAATCTTTCCCATTTTGAGAAAATGAAAAAATGAATAGCATCAAGAAATAAATATCAATGTCTAGGTGTTAAATGTGTAAAATGCTTTAAATAAAAACTAGAAAGAAATAAGCCATAGTGCTTTGAACAATCCTTTTATGAACCTTTCTCCTAGTAGTGTTGGAGGGAGTGTTTATCTACAGTTTGTGAATGTGACCCAAATTTAGTTTTTAAATGCATTTTATAAAGAACCCATTCTTAGTGAGAAAGGGAAAACAGAACAAAAACCTTTTAAAGTTTGGCCAGCTATTTGTTTCCTAGCAATTTTAAAATTATTTTCAATATAAAGTCAGGTGTATTTGAAAAAACTTGCATAGTTTTGACTGTGCAGTGGTACCCCATCCCATTTGTGTGTTTACCCAGCATGCTAAAGAACTGTCCTATTTCATATTTTTGGTACACCAAATGGTTTAACGATCGTAATGATTTTTTGTTTTGTTATTGTTCAATAAGCAGCTTCCTACCTTATTTACAATGTGTAATTAAGATTTCTGCTCTGAAGAATATATCTGTGATTTTCTTAAGAGCTGTTTTGCAGCATTCATCAGTGGTATCTGTATGCTCCAGAAACATCAATTAGTTTCCAACACTCATATGAGAGGAGGTAACTACATCATGCACATTTTTTAAGGAAAGCTTTTATTGGAGTTAGCAGTACCAAGTATGTTATAACCTCAGAGCCTAGGTCCATGGATTTCAGATGTAGATGTGAATGCTCAACACTTCAACAGATCAGACTCAAAGGCATCAAGGTAGTCTCCCAGAAAAGGAGGAATACACAGTTAAGAACTGCATGTGAATTGGTTTAGGATAAGCAAGGCATCATGTAGTACTCTAAGGAGTCAAGTTAATTCACCTTTATTTTTCTCTTCCTCTACCCTCCTGCCCTGTGCTTTTTGTACCATTCAACTTTTGTGACAAATGAGGTGTATGTTCTAGAGAAAAGATCTTTTGTGACATGGTTGTATTTCAGGCACCAAAATTCTCATGGGGGATGCAAAAAATACAATGTATGATAATACAACTGAAAAATGGTATCATAATGTATAGCATACTAAGTGGTAAAGCATATTTCCTAGCTTTTCTAAAAATCTCTTTGGCAAGCTTAGAAACCCTTGACGTTCAGGATTGTCAATACCAAAAGAAAGCATCTAGTTTCTCTAGAACTTTTAATTGGAAATTTTTCAAGAATCCTTTTTTGGTCACATTAGGGTGGCATTTTCAACGAATATAGTGGAAGCCGTTTTCCCACCAGCAGTGTAGCACCGTTGCAAAATTAGAGTGCTCAGTGGATAAAAGCACTTAGGTTTCTTAGCAAAACAGTTGTAAGACATCTGCATCCTCATCTGTATCTGTACCTATCTAAGTAAAACTAAAAAATTATTTGCTTAAATCTTGTTCCCTGAAATGGTTCACATGTGCTGAAATTTCCTAAAAAGTGTTCTATACCAACCTTAAGCATATACTCAGCATGAAAAGTCACAGTCTAAACAGCTTTACTTCTGGCTAAGTTCTAAATTGCTAAAAGCAGCTAGCTGCGGCAAAGGTCAGATAGTCCTAACTATAGAAATTGCTGTCTGCCCAGCCTATAATAGTGGTTAAATCTATTATGGTCAATGAAGTTACAGAGTCAAATGCAATCAAAATCAGAGTGTGCACCTAGCATTAGGCAGTGATAATGACAGAGCTCATTGAGAGTCATTGTCACTCTCCATGTAACCCACACAGTGTATTTGATGCCCATGCTGTTGACCTTAGGAGGTCAACGCTTCTGTTCCCAGAAGTGAAACATCATGTAAGTCTAAGAGGATTGTAATTTAATTGTAATCATTGACACCCCATTAGCATTATTCTTTTTTAAACTACATCGTACTGGTTTTGCACTGGACATCATCAGTGACCATTGGAACCTTTAAGCATGGTATCAATAGGTGTTGTGCATTTTTTTCCCACCAGTAAAAAAAGGAGTAGCTGCAAGGTTTAAAGGTGATTTAGAAATACACTGGTATTTGGGCTGGTCTTATCTAGCAGTTTAACTTACATTCACGTCTAGAAATTAATGGAGTTCAAATTGAAGTAAAAGGAGCGGCAAATAACAGTGATGAAGTTGGAGGAAAAACATCTCTGAGTATAAGAAAATATCTCATTTTCTATTTTCTTTGTTCCCTCAGGATTTGTAACTGAGTCCTTACATCCTACCTCTCCACCACAATTCCACTTCTGTCTTGCCTACCCATGATTACCACCATTCTACCCAGTTCCCAGGTTGTCTCCTCATCCCCATTCCTTCTTTTTTCCTTTTTCCCCTGTAACTTCAGTTACCAGCAACTTCACTGCTCTCCCAAGTTTTCCAACAAGTCCAGGCAAGATGCAGCATGACATATTGCCAGGCAGCAGGCCAAATAGCAGAGATCCTTACCTTTCATGGGATTGTTAATCTAGGTCTCCTTCCATTGCAGAGCTGCCATTTTTTCACTAACATGCAGGAACTGAGGCCTCTCTTGCTCCTTCAAACTCTTTGAAGTTGATAACATGGTTCAAAAAACAGGAAGACAAAACAACACCATAACCGTATGATTCTTATTTCCTGGGGAAATCAAGCTTAACATGGGAAACGTTCCTTGTGGTAATAAGTCTGATGAGCATATCACACAGGTGTCTTTTTTGTTTGTTTTATTATTTAACAGTTTGACATTGACAAGGAAGCAGGAGAGAGACAGATTTACCATCGATACTGTATGGAACGGGCATCTGTACATTGTGCCCATGTGTTCACCACAGTCTCACAGATAACAGCTATAGAAGCCGAACATATGCTTAAAAGAAATCCTGGTAAGACCTGAATTGTTTTCTTACTATATTTCCTCTGAGCACCTACATTTCCTCAGATTGAATGAAAATCATAGAGACGGGTATACAAACATGACGAGCAAGGACACATGCATAGGTAGGTCTGGCCACTATACAGAGAATAATCAGTTTCCAAAAGAAAAGCGCAGGTACTGTCAGCTGAAACACTTTATAGTAGCATATATAATCCAAAAGAAATTGAGTTCAGCACCATTTAATAACTGCTTTCAGTACCTTTTCAGGAGGGCATTAGTTTAACTCCATGGATGTTAGGCTTGCTTTGCAAGGACATCTCAGCTTCAGGAGTTTTTTCTATAGCAGGGTTTGCAGGGATGGTAATGTATTCAGGTCAAATGACGAAAGCAGAAGCTGGAACCTTTGTAATGCATTTCACCAGATTTTACAGTGTGAGATTTGTTCTTTTGCTAGAGATGAGTGATATATATTTTTAGAAATGTAGCAAAAAGTTTCATATGCAAAACAGAATGTTAGATGAGCTTTGCTTTCCAGTGCTAATGCTGTTTTTCTTTACTTAATATTGAAAGAGATGAGAAGGCAAAAAACAAACCGTAAATCGGTACAGTTCATTTCCCTGTATCTCTCACAGCTAGGAGTAGCAGTGTGGTTGTGGTCATCATGATCTTAGGACCTAACCATGATAAGTTTCGTAGATAGATACAATATTTTCTATTAGACCTACCAGTAGATTTTGAAAAATTAGTTGAGGTATGTGCTCAACAGTTTGTCTGATTTTCCCCTTTGTATTAGTCTCATAAAATATGGAACTTACCAACAAACCTTGTCATGTTCCATGCATGGTGTTTGAATGAGGTCATGATCCTAGTTTGGTGTATCGCTAAAGTTCTCTTTAAATCAGCACAGTGCTTTATAAGGACAAGCCACAATACTCTATCTGCAGGTAATCATCATGGGGGAAAAACTGCACAAATATTTTGAGACTATTTAGCAGGTGTGTTCACATCTTAGTAGGTTATTTTAAGTATAGAAGTGTTCAAATTTGGGTTTTTTTGGTTTCTTATTCTTTGTAGGTGTTTTTTAGATAAATTGCAGTGCTAATTATAGTTTGGGACTGTTATCCCCGTTAACTTCAATGCTTCAAGCCACATTGTGGTCCATGCATCAGGATAAGAGTTGTCCATTTGATCCTTTGCCTCATTCCTGACTAATTGTCAATAGGATGATGAACTTTGAAGATTTTTCCTTTTAATTCTAAACATAACAGCTGTGTCTTAAAAGTAATGTAAGTGTTCATTCATCTAATCTGGGATGTCTCTGAAAGGTCTTGTTTGTACCAAGTGCAGAGCATTTGACCTCTGAAAATCAGACTTTTGAAGCTGTTTTATATTGGCATGAGGCTTCTCCCCACAACAGCTACTCTTGAAAAATCATAGTTTATGTTTTGGGATTTTAGGAGACTGAAATGAGTCTGAATCCAGTTTAATTTGGGAGAGAAAATCCGCAGACTGCTCACAGATAGAACGTCAGTTGCAATGGAAGAGAATTCCATGCTCAGAGATTCACAGACCTGAGCTCTTTTTGATTATTCTTGCAACCAAGTAAATATATTTAGTGTGTGGGTTAAAAAATTGTTGACACATATCATGCTTCATGTTGACAGAGCTAGAAAGAAATTCGATAGGATTTGGTACCCCAAATCTTAGTAGACAATTATAAGTGGAAAATATGTTCTGGTGGGAATAAATAATAGTTTCTTTGAATCTTAGACCACAGGCAAACTGTGTAGGAGTCTATTCTCATACTATTTATTCTGTCTGAAGTTGTGAAATCAACATAGACATTGGCTGTTCAGAAAGGTCAGCAATCCTTCAGTAGATCATTAAGCTTGAATTCTGCAAAGGAACATGAATGCTGAAAGAATGTGGACACTTCTCGATCCACCTTAAAAATAAACTTCAAAAAGGGGATAAAGAATTGGCACAATTAACTTTTATTTGCATTTGAATTTATTGAGAGGTAAACTTTGTAACAAAGTTGTTAACTAAAAATAACCGAGGAAATGTGATAAGTGGAGCAGTCTCTGCTACTTCTCATTAACATTAAACTTGGATTATAATTTAAATTATAAATCTCATCACTTGGAAAAGCCCCTTTAAAATTCAGTAGACATGATTGCGTAGAGAGCTTTTGCACCAGGACAAAGGCCAATTTGCCAGTCTAAACCTGGCAGAATGACTGCTTGCATTACACTGATTTCACTTGCTGCTGTTGTTATTTGATCAATAATTTATCAAACCATATTTGTCAAAAGCTTGAGTATCTAATGCTGAACCTGTTTTCTTTGATGTATCATGCAAGATTCTGTCAGTGATCATAAGTTATGTTCCTGTGATTTGAAAACTGATATTAGGAGATTTCTAATATTTTCATTCAGGTATGAAACATATTTCTCATTAGCAGTACAGAAGACTTTGAATCAAAATTCCAAGAGACAAGTATCTGTTAAGATCTAGGTCTAGACTTTGTATCTGTATATATTTGATCAAAATAATAGAAGCAAACTCTGAAAAAGTATGAGTCAACCCTGAATCTTAGTGATTTATCAACAGAAAACTTCATACTGTGCTATTATTACTTAAAACAATGCCAGTTTCTTTCCTATAAATATAGAAGTCAAATCATTCTGATCTGACTTACTTGGGACAATTTTAAAACAAAAATGTCATTAATTCATTGAACAACAAAAACCCCAAACCACTCAAAATAGGAACAAATCTCTCTTTCATCGCTTCTTCCCTAGGGCAAGGGCATATTGCTTCACATATTCAAAATATTATTGCATGTTGAGCAGAAATAGTGAACGGCGTGCTTTGGGCCACCATGTCTGTTCAGTATCTCAAAAGCCTAAATAAGAGATGGATTGAGCCCCAATCCTGATGAAAGGGTAAATGAAACTGCAGTTGAATCAAAAAACATGGGAGTAGGTTATATATAGGCTGCTGATGATAGATGAGAGTGTCCAAAACTGCCTGATAAATGAATGCGAGAGAGTCGACGGAAACTGGCCAGAAATACCCAGTCAAGGATTCTTACTTTATTGGCAAGAGCTTGAAATGGTTGCAGTATCAAAGCTATGTCCTGCATGAGCCAGTTCTTCCATGCTGAACATGGAACAGATCAGAGGAAGTAGAAGATATGTTGTTGGTAAAAACAAAGAGAAATTGAAGGGTGTTTCTGCACTATTGACCTCCCACTCATATGATGCCACATAGGTCTTTGTTCAGAGCAGCTCCTAGTGCAGGGCAGCAGAAGGTAAGAACACAAGTTTTCTTGTCAGGCTCACCAAGACTGTCCTTTCCGGTCACTGACAACCAAATCCTAAGTGCCTAACAAGTAAAGATTTCCTGGTAAAAGCTGGTCTTTAGTTTCAAATGTGTATCTCAAGACACATCCATCGAATTTTTTTGTATTTCATGGTTCATAATAAAGGTCATATTTTTATCTACTGCTGTTTAACCTAGAGAGTCTCAAAAAAACTTCACAAGATAAAGCTTAATCAGAGATTACTTACCTGGCAGGGAAATACATATACTGCTAAAGCAGACTGTAAGTTTCAAGGAAGTACTTAAAAATGGCCGTGGCATTTGCGTGAAAAATGTCAGGCAAGTATACTGGATAGCATATGGAGAACTGATTGTACTTATTTTAAGATTGTCTTGATGTGTAATTGTCCTGGTTTTGAAACCAAGACAGTAATCAACCAAAGGAGCCATAGATGTTTTAAAGACATCTCTATAAGTCTCTCCAGAAATAAAAGGCAGTTTTGTATTAGGTTAGATGCTGAATGCTAGACATGCAAACCTCTACTTTTGGGGGAAGGGACAGGAAACTCTGAATGACAGGCATTCTTGAATTTAAGACCACAACAGAAATAATGTTCAAGTCCTGTAATAGGGGCAAGCAAGAGACTGTACTCCCATGAGCAACCCTGATGTATGGGGAGAGCTAACCATGTGCACTGAGATCAAAGGAGATGCTGTTTTGTTTGCATGAACCATGTGTGATGGGGAATCCTATCTTACTGAAGGTCCTTTGGACGAGGCATCGAACTTTTTAAATTACTACAGTTAATGGTTGTGGTTACTAGACACCTGATGACACTTGCCAGGGGTACAAGCATGAAATCAGCACCAGTGCATCCTCTAATAATTAGCGCTTCTTGCTTCTCTGAAGATTCTTTGTATTTGAAGAACCTCTGGTATCATAAATCAGCATAGGTTTATACAAGTCAATTGTGTTACTACAAAATACATCTGCTGAGGAACTGGCCTCCCATTTCAGTTCCATACATGGCTTTCAAAAGCCAGTGCAAAGAAAAGGAAATGGCATTCTTTCCATTTGCTTCAACTAGATTTAAGGCAAGCCTTTAAATAGCTGCTGTGGTGTACCAGAAAGGTGAAGAGTGACTGACTGTCAGTGTTGGTTGGAACAAGCTATGTCTATCCTCTGTGTATATCTTATTACTCTACCTTAGAAAATACTGGAAATTACCAAATTTTAATTGTAAGATGCTTTGGAATCTTTGAGGAGAGCAGCCATACAAGTGTAAAGCACACTATTCTGTGGCTATTTTTAGGAGAAATCCAACAGGTTACTGAAAGGTAACCGTTTTAAAACCTTTAAAACCTTTTTTTAAAAGGTTTCTTATAGTCTCCCTTTTCTGGTAAATCCTCAGAAGTCTTGACAGAACAGACCTCTTTTGTGCCATGCAGTAAACAAGTGCATAGTACAGCACAGTTTCTGCTTTCAAGAGTTTTCAATCTATAGTGATAAAGCAGGCAACAGTGATATTAAGAATAAAGAGGTAAAGGGCGTATTGCACAAAAAACATGTGGCTAACCAGAGATATTACTTAAGTCTTGACAGGACAAAAGGGCATAGGGAGAGCACACTGTTCATCAGGGTCTGTGCTAATGTTGAGTACAGGTCAAAATGGTACAAAGCCAATTCAGTACTATAGACAGTGGAGTGCCACATGCAATAAATAGTTTTGTGGAGTAAGCTGGTGCAGATCATTGTGTTAGACAGTGCTGTTCCCTATCCATGAGTAGTGAGAATACATAACCTGTTCACATACTGGCAACTGAAACACACGTTGGTTCTTTCCTTAAAGATTTCTCTGATTCTGAAGATGTCTACCTTTGCCTTTTCTCTGCTTTTCCAGATGTTGTCACCCCAAATGGCTTGAACATTAAGAAATTTTCAGCAATGCATGAGTTTCAGAATTTGCATTCCATGTACAAGGCTAGGATCCAAGAGTTCATTCGAGGTCATTTCTATGGGTATGCTTTTACTTTTCAAAAATTAGCAATGATTGTCAAACACTATTTAAAGCAAGAACTAAAGCAGGAAGACTAACAAGTACTTCATAGAAATGTTACCAACTTATTCAAATATCTGTCTGGGATTTCTCAGTCAGAAGCTAAAGGAATTTTAGACACCAGTTCTAACTCTGCTTGACAGATTGTGGGAGAGGCAGAAGGTCTTGATTTTTTCATTGTTTACCCCAGATGCAGTTTATCAGATTAAGATAGTAATCTTAATTTAAAGAACAGCAGAAAAGCATCACTTCCATTATTTTCTTGGGATAATAAATTCCTCCAGAATAGAAAGCTGTTGTGTGTTTTGTTTGATTGTATCTTGAGAAATACTTTGTGCTTGTCTGTTTGTTTGCTTGGTTTCAGCCACCTTGACTTCAGTCTTGAGAAGACCTTGTTTTTCTTCATTGCTGGGAGGTACGAGTTTTCCAACAAAGGAGCTGATATGTTTCTAGAAGCCTTATCAAGATTAAACTTTTTGCTGAGGGTAAGAAAGCTTCTGCAAATGTAGATAACATAGAGCTTATGTTCAAACTTACTATACTATGGAAGTCATCTGCAAGAATTTCAATGCCATACTCTGGTTTATAGGAAAATAAATGGGGTACTCAGAGTTTTCATAAAGCTCTCTCCCTGAATCATTGGAGTATATAATGATCTCAGGCTGCTTAAAAATAATTGATTACATAGTTCAAGAAGTTAATGCATGATTACCTCCCTTGATTTTAGAGAAAAATACTGAAAATATGATTCAAGAATTTACCCCAAAGGTTTATATATTAGAAGGCAAATAAAAATAATCCTTTAATGATGTAATTAAAAATTATCTTTTTAAGCAAATGGCTTAATTCATTAGGACCTGACCATGACCTTTTAAATCTTTGGGTACTATTATCACATTGGGTGGGAATCTTGCATTAAAATTCACAGTGTGGTAGTGGCCTGATAAATAAGCATGAGGAAGCCACTCACTTCTCCATGCTTCCATTTCATCAGGTAAAAAATGAATGCAATGTTTCTAAATAACTTTATGGAGTACTTTAATGAAGATAACACCTAGGCCTTGTCACGATCAAAGAGCAGAGCACTTACCACCTACAAATGACGTCGTTGAAAATGTCTCCAAATGTGTCCCAAAGACTGATACATTTAAAATAAAAAAAAATAAATTAAAATGCTAATCAGTTTTCAGTCATCTAGCAAGGATCAATTGTCTGTTGTCTCAGACTCTCTCTATTGTACTCTATCATTTAAATGAAAAATATATAAAAAATAAATATATATTAAAAATATTGATACTATATTGTCAGCAGGGCTGAAAAAATATTAATTTTCAAAGCCCTAAGTACACTTGTTCTACTGCCATCTTCTATTAATACACCATTAGAGCCTGTGGACTTTCTGGAAATACTTAATTCATTCACTCACACAACAGGTCACCTCACATAACAAGTGTTTCTTCTACAACTTTGCCAAACAACTGACTTTTGTTGTTTGGCAATACTGTGCTACATCATCTACCTGTTAATGGCATTTACATAGCTATTAACTATGAATGCTGATAATGTGGAAGGTCTTATGTGGTAAGAGGGAAAGAATTGCTTGAGCAATGATTGCAGCAATCTCTTATTGTATCTAATGATTTATATGACATCAATGACAAGCTAGGCTGATGGAAAGTCAGCCTCAGGAAGTGAGGCTAGTTTTCCAAAGCTCTGTAGAACAGAGTACTCTGACTTGCTGCTCCCATAAGCTGAGCCAGGCTTTATTGCGTTATTGTTCCAATATGCATGCCAGCACCTGATTAGCTGTTCAAAGAACACTTGCTCTGTAATTATTTCAAGAGGTAATTCCATTGGGAACAGCAGAATACCTGTACTACCTGTGAATCTGGGAACAGTGGTGCTTCTTAAACAAGTCCCAGTGGTGTGCTTGAACCTAAAAAATACACAGCATTGGATGGAATTACTTTATTTTATAGAGTCCTTTTCCTCTGCTACTTGAAAACCTTACTAACATTTTAGAAATAAAATATGAATGTTAGGACAGATTATTAATACACACTGAGATCATAGCATAATGGACTTCAAACCTGCTTTGAAGAGAGGGGAGGGAAGAACCTTAAAATGATAGATGACTCCTATAGGTTATTTTATACTATACATTTCCCTGTACCTCAGTGTGAGAGAATGCCTGCTAAATTTTAGAATGGAGGCAATTCAAAATAATTTAATTTTTACAGCTCTGAACAGAGTTCACCCTTAGCTTTTCTTTAAATAGTTGCTGACAGGAGTACAACCTCATCCTGCTCCATGCAAGGAATCCCTTGTGGACCTGATATTCTGAACCTTGTTAACTGCACAGGAGAAACCAGCAAGTGAAACCATCTATAAGTAAAGGGTCAGATTTTTATGGTAAATGCTTTTTGCCTTTGCAGTAGCTGGATGTGAGAGATGACCAAGAAGTTACTTGCAGCTTTTTGTGTGTCTGGCAGGGTCTTTGCCAGAGGTTCAGGTAGATAGTGGTTGTTATCACGCCTCTTTCTGCCCATGCATCTGGGACACTATTGCTATAGAATGTAGTTCTGCTTGCTGCTATAGGGAATCCCTTGCCCCATGCCTGGGCACATCTCAGCTAGTAAATTAATTACTTAGTTTTTTGAGCCAACATAGTTTGTGTCAGGTGAGAAAATGTGTGTAGGATTTTTATTTTTTCCAGTTGATGTTCACATCCTAAGCCATGGTCTCTAAACCATGAGAAGTCAGGAAGATCTCTATTGCCCAGATTGGAACTGGCTGACACGTGTTTACCTGTATCTATCCTCAGCTATATCTCTGACTTGACAAAATCTTCATAACTAAAGGGAGAGGTATAAGATCAGCACCTTCCTGGACAACGAATCAAAGTGCATTGGCTTTTCCTGTGACTAATTCTTGGTGTTAAAGTTGGCTGTGATACCTTGTAGTGAGATTCTTTTTTTTCCTCTCCATCTTGTGTCCATGTAGGTTCATAAGACTGATGTTACAGTTGTTGTGTTCTTCATCATGCCAGCAAAGACAAACAATTTCAATGTGGAAACCCTGAAAGGACAAGCAGTTCGGAAGCAGCTCTGGTAATTGCTATTGTCATTGAGGGCCTTCTACAGTGAATTGAGAAGACATGCAAAAGTTTCTGAATAATGCTCTTTCTCTTTGCTTTGCTGAAATTGAGGATTGTGGGTAACTAGAATGTATTTTTGGGATTGAAAGAGATGGGAATGATAAATAAGGGTAAATATTTCTCCTTTTTTCTCCTAGGTTATTTTTAGTAAACTTGCCTTGCCATTCTTTGTAACAAGTTAGCAAATAGTACTTGTTTTGCAGTGACAAAGTCAAAGCTTCTAGAAAATCCAATGCTCTGGATGTCTTCTGACTATTTCTGCTACTCCCTTTGGACAAGCCATTGAGCTCCCACAAAATAAGGACTGCCTGCTAATTTATCAGAGTGAGCTTCTCTGCCACTGGTGGAAAAAAGAAATTCTATACATGTCCTCTTTTATTTAGAAATATGGAAATTGTACTGTCTAATCCAGCAGACTAACAGTTGATAACAATTGTCTGTAATTTTCTATATAGCCTACAATAAGCAATGCCCATACCCAAGCAGTGAAGCTTACAGCTATAAAAGGAAAATTGTCACAGCCCTTCTCAGTTTAACAGTTTTCATTTTACAACTTCCCAAACAAAAAGGCAAAGCAAGGTCAGACTTAACCTTCACCTCAATTTAACTGCTATGTGATTCTACGCAGGAAAACACACATGTTGTTAGGTACTTCTGAACTGGGAGACATGGCAAAACTTTCAAATTTATAAAGAAAATCAGTGGTGGGTTATCGAGGATGAATGTTGTTTAAAAAAGTGAAAAATGTCATTTCATTCTATGTATTTACAGATTAATTATCTAAGCAGGGAAATGGAAGTGTGCACCTTGTCAGGTGGCTAGGGGAGTTAAACTCTGCTGCAGATGTAAGGAAGGTAGTTTTAAAGCTAAGGGACTAAAACCCACAAGACCTAACTTCTGCTTTTATGCCTGTGTCTCACTGTGTTTAACCTTTTTCTGATGCCAGTTCTATTTTTATAAAATGATAGAAATCTAAACGACTTGGAGATCTGTAGATGAAAGGCACTGTGTAAGAGAAGGATATTATTTATCTTGTTATCTCATTAACTGCTTTCAGCAGATGATGTCTGGCTCAGTTTCTGGATATCAGTAATCAAGTTGAAGTCTTTGATTAAGGAATACTAAACCTGCACAAAAACAGTGGCAAAAATAGTTTAACAAGGATCATTGAAATAATTTAGATTTTGCCATATCTGGAAAAGAAGACAGATAGGAGAAATCAATCTACTTTTCAGATTATCTCTCGAGTCATCACACAGCAACTCCTTGGGACTTACAGGAAACATTCTACCTGGTTACCACTCTGGAAACAGATACCACAAATGTAGAGTTTGGAATTAATTTTCCAACTCTGGCTTCCTAAAAGTAATGCATCTGAGCTGCCTTCACTGACAGTGAGCAGTGATGGTTCACTCCAAATGATGTTTCATCCTATACTACCTCAGGAGGTGTCTAAGATGAGTGAAATGGACTGTCACACTCTGCAGATGTGTGGAGGATCTGTGCAATTAGCTTAAACTGTAGATGGCTGAAGTGGGGTAACATAGCCAGAGTTTTTAATGAGAACTCTGTATACAAGAACTATAGGAAAATAATGTGAGTGCAGTGAGAAACAGCCATGCTTGCAACAAGTGCTTTTGGCCTCTGCTTTGTCTTTGATTCAAAGTATGTAATGTTTGAATATTATACAACAGGTAAGTATTAAATAAATAATATAGCGCTATTAGGAAAGTTTAATGAAATATGCAAAGATTTTTCACTATTGTATCTCTACTAAATGGTTATTTCTCTGGTACTCAGTAATGCAAGCACAATAGTAACAGTAAAGGTAAACCTAAAGATGTGAAATCATGCAAAAAGTGCTTGTTCCAGCTATTCTTCCCACTATGCTCTGTGAAAAGCAAAAGACCCTTTGAATCATCATATGCAGCATTATCATGGTCATAATCTGGAGCTTCTGGACAAAACCACCTGATATCAGTATTACATGATAATATTAGATTATTTTAAGAATGCCACGGAAATTAAATAAAAGAAGAGGTTGGCACTTCAGTAAAGGAATATATGATGGCTTATCTGGGATATAAAATCCCTTGTTTCCTCTGCTTCTGAAAGAGCAATCTATGCTATCTGTGTTAAGTTTTGGATATCGTGCATGGCATGAGTCTATGAAAATATAGTCATGAGGGGACTAGCTTACTGGGATTTGGATCAATTTGGTTTGACATTTAGCTGCTTTACAACTCATCCAAAATTAACTCATCCACTATTGTGTCTATGTGACTTGGGAGAGAACAACTGAAAACAGGTATGTGGATTCTCAGATTGGTAAAGTTTAGGATTTCTCTTAACAAGTTTTGTCTTAGCCTAAAGTATAATTCTTAGAGATCAGAAAGGCAGGAAAAGTTCCATGAAGTGGGTGTTTTACTCAAATTGAGAGTGCATTTGCTATTTTGGCAACAGCACTTCCAGCTGTACTTTCAAGTTATTTCAGCTAGGGGCAGGATAATATTAAATGACTCTTTGCATTTAGAACAGTTGTTCACTGGAGTTCTGTCTTAACTAAAATATAACATTTGTCTGGCACAGGCTTTATTATTAGGTTAAAACATGGCCTGAGCTTTCCAGGAAGTTTTTTTGTTTGCAAACTAATTTATGGCAAACTACCTTTTAGTCTAACGCTTGTTTTCAAAAGTCTCTTTGAGTTAGGGAATAGGGCAGAAAGTGAAGGGAGAAGCTTGCTTTAAAATCTCTATTTGTTTAACTCATATCTTACATCTTTCTACCAGGTCAAGTTAAATTGGAGATGTCTCAGTCTTTATTAGTCTCCAATGTTAATGAATGTTTCTGTATGTAGAGTCATATATATGCTCTTTTTTTCATAGCTGAGATGAAAATGTGGTCTACTGATCAGAGCAAAATATTAGAAGGAATCACTAGTGAGGTCTGCTCCTGGCTTTCGCAGTGCATTCACCTTTGGATGCAGGTCAAATCCTCAGTTGTGTTGAAATCTGTCAGTATGGCTGCTGGCTGGATCAAAGAGCTTTGAGAACCAGACCTCTATCTGCTTCTGCATTCTTGGTTCCATCAGTACACGTGAAAGCACAATTTAATTTCCAAAAGCAGGAATCCTTTTTATTCTGTCCTGGATTCTCCTGTTTTATACATATATTTATTTATTTTCCTAGGGACACTGCACAATCTGTGAAAGAAAAGTTTGGAAAGAAACTCTACAATGCCCTGCTAAAGTGAGTGTATCGGTTACTTTGCCTTGCAGAGTCACATATTCAGCTGGCTTACCTGTGGTGTTTCTGTGCTTCTACTCTTTGTGTAAGAAATTTTGACATCCATAGGAAGGGCATAGGAGAAGGATATGGGACCATCTGTTCCATATACACGTTACTTGTTCAATAACAAATCACAGAGAAAATATTTAAAGGTACTAGCATCCCATTGTGCAAAGAGCCTTAAGAGACACAGGGGATGTCTAAGTAACGCAAAGGCTTTTATTCACTGTCAAAAATGAGCTACCTCAGCTTAAAAAATCTCCAGAGACATAGTATGTATTAGTGTCTTAGTCATATCCTTCCAAAAGACACTTGGAAGTGAATGACCCAAAGAACAGATGGGATGACTGGAACTTCAGCAAAATCAAGGTGTGTCTGAAAAACAGAAAAAAAGAATCCTTTAGCTTTTTTGGAAGCTAATTGGAAGGTCAGCAAGTGTGTGGGAGAACAAAATGTAGGGAATATAGAAGAGCCACGAAAACAAAGGAAAGATTCATGTTGACATCAGCAGGCTTCAGATCAGACCTTGTTTGTTGTTTCTTCATTTTCTTTATATCACTGATAATACATCATTTGGTAAAATAGGCTCTGTGTTGCCTCTGCAGAGGAGAAATTCCAGACTTGAACAAGATTCTTGACCGAGATGATATAACCATTATGAAAAGAGCCATCTTTTCAACTCAGGTCAGAAAATGTATTATTTACACAAACATCTAGTATAAATGATAAACATGTGTTTGACTTATAATGATATACATGTGTTGAAAAGAAGTTTTCAGCAAATGTACTTCTCATTGGTAACATTTAAAGATCAGCTGTGATTGTTTTTAATGAGAGTATGACCTAAACTAATTCTTTTGGGGATCCATGGATATTCCTCCAGTCAAAGGACACCAAAATTCCTAATTCTTTTTTTCTGCACTAAGTGTGAAATTTGCATTGTTCCTGAAGTCTGGATTCTTCCATTTCTATTAAATATGTAAAATCAGTCTCTTAAGGAGACATAATGTATTGACTAAGAACCTTTAAAATGAAATGGTAGGCCTCTCTAAAAGTTAGTGCAAATACATTTCTTTTGAGGTAAATGAAACAAGTCCTGTGACAGATTTTATGGTCTCATTTGTGGCCTTAGTTATATAGAAGACAACATCATATGATCATAACTTCCCCTTCTTGCCTTGAAATGAAAGAGTAAAAACCTATTCACATCGATCACAAAATCTCCCACTGTCTTCCACTAATCTTAGAAAATGGTAACAGGACTCTTTGCCAACAGTTTTGTCTGGCTTATGGATTTCCTTTTCTCTCTTTAGCGACACTGTCTGCCTCCAGTGACCACCCACAACATGATTGATGATGGCAATGATCCAATCCTCAATACCATCCGACGCATTGGCCTTTTCAATAACCGGACAGACAGAGTAAAGGTACATTCTTTTATTTTCATTTTAGATATAAAACGGAATTTCTTTAAATAGTCTTAGTCTGGATCATTCGCATGGAGAGTGCAGTCAAATTCTTGATAGGCAATATTATACTAATAGAGTACTTCTTCCCTCTTCCTCCCTTTCCAGGAATAACTACTAGTCACTTCACAGATATCCTCAGTTGCTGTTTAACCAAGTTAATTTCAAGTTAAAAATCTAATGTTAGAGAATTGTTTTCATTGCTGCTTCCTGTACGGAATGAGGAGCTACAACTGAAATCCAGAAAGTGCCACAGTTCATTTGCATCCAGATGTAAAACTCTGTAATAGATTCATTTGCTTAAAACTGGAAGTCCAGAGTTTGAGTACAGACATTTCTGGTGCATTGGTTCATCTCTTAAGAACAGCATTCTGACACTCAGCATTTGCTGTAGAAGGTAACCAGGGCTTTGATCCTGAGCAGAAATACTTTTTGTTCGTGCTGCGCTCATGTTTACACTAACTGTTGAAGCTACATTTATGTAAATAAATCCTTTCCTTACTTCCATATCTATCTTGCCAGACCACAGAAATTACCAGCTTCTGCCTTCACAAGTCTGCCAAAGTTGTTTTTTGGTCTGGCAATCTCTGGCATTCTGTCTGTTAACTATGACTATCTCATCATCTATCTATTCAAAGTAGAACCTAAAATGGCAATTTTTTCCTCTTTCAAACCTTCTTTTTGAAGTCAAATCCATAGTGTCTTTGACAACAACATACCACTTGGCCTCAGTGTTTTGGCTTTTAAACCCATGACAATAACTGAGTAAATGTTTTCCTCAACTTCCTAGTTGCTTCTTACTGGCTTAACATATTCTCTGCTAAATGTGTGTCTTCAATGAGCTCTGAGAGTGTAATATGATAATAATATACTAGATGTAACAAAAGTAGGGTGGAAGGATGCACTGTATATAAATGTAATAAATTCCTCAGAACTAACTTCTTGAAGTCGTTATAAAGCAGGTAGCATATAACATCACAGACACCTCTTCCTGCTTCTCAGCAGACTTGATTGGCTAGGTATATGTCAAGTTTGTACAAAACTGTCATTACCACTGGAAAGTTACCTGCTGCGTGAACAGGCTTAATGAGCTGAATGTCATGGACAAAAATTCTGTAAATTTCAAATGGAAAGCCGTTTTGAGAGATGTATGACATATCCATGCAGACAGAGTTGGCATGTGAAAAATAGCCTCAGAAATGCCAATAGAAAACCTTATTTGATTCACTGGGATCAAATAAGCTTGCATAATGAGCTTACAGCACATTTACTGCTTAAATACATTAATGTATTGATTTACTCAAGTGAGTAGCATGACTATATCATTAAGAAAGGATAAAAGCGGATCCTTGATATGGAATAATGGCTGCGGTATGTTTATCTGGAGAAAAAAAAGCCCAGAGAAGGTTATATCCTTTTCTCGCACTTCTTCCTCCCAAAGCTGACTGGACAGCATATACAAGGCACTTCTCTACTTAGCAGTGAAATATGGGGTAGTGACCCCAAGCCCTGCAGAGTCATGCAGATAAATTAGCTTGGGTCCTGAAAGTGGGACATTAGCCTAAGTTAGTAAGCTTTGTCTTTCAGCAAGATTAGTTAGGCTAGGCACAAGATTGTGATAATGGGGCTATAATATGTCTGGTTTCAAAATTCTCTCCGTTCTTGAGAGATCCACTGAGTACCGTAAGCATTCCTATATTTCAGTTGGATGCTGTGAAGCTCAGAAGTGCTGTATCCTCCTGAGGCCTCCTCTGGAACAAGACAGCCCAATACTCTGTACCTTGGTACAACAGACCAAGAGAACCAATTTAGTATGGCTAAATGCCACAGCCTTAGGCATAATTCTCAGTGCACATGATCTTCACTCATAAAACTGAAGATCTGTCCAGAAAAAGGGTTCATCATCACTACTATATCAGTACAATATCAGTATTTTCAGGACAAGACTGCACGCAGGCAAGATACAAGACTGCACATAGGCAGGATACATTTTAGTGTGGGAAGTAAATTAGATAACAGGTGGGCAAAAGAGGTGTTGTCCAATCACTTACGAAAAGACCAGAGTGAAGAAATTGCTTAAGCTTATTGATAATTAAAATGTATTGATGATGGTTTTCTTTCACCTCTAATGTAAGTTTTGAATAACCAGGTGATCCTACATCCAGAGTTTCTTTCTTCGACAAGCCCGTTGCTGCCCTTGGACTATGAGGAGTTTGTTAGAGGCTGCCACCTTGGCGTATTTCCATCATACTATGAGCCCTGGGGTTACACTCCAGGTAGGCAATCTGTACACTTAACTAGTATCAAAAGATGAATACCCATTCTGTTGATGCAGAATAGCTTTGCAGCCAGTTTCTTCTGGAGTGCTGAAAAAACTCTTTTGGCTCTGTTTCCTCTGCAGTGCAAAGGTCTTACTGCTGGCAAAATTTGGGGCCAGGTGGTATAAAATGGCATCTACTGACTGACAACTACTCACATTTGTCCCTGCGCTGGACCCTTTCCCATACTAACATGTAATCTTTTGATTTTCTGTGGCTTTAGAACAAAAAAAAAAATCATATTTTAAACTTAATTCTTAACATGATTCAAGGATTTTAAAAGAAGATTTAGAAGAATATACATAATGAAAAAAGTAGGGCAAGAAATCTGATGCTACCAGCCAACATAGTTCAGTGGATTTAATTCAAGATAACAAGTTTGATAGAATTACGTAACACCATATCTGAGATATTTACCACAAATGCAGTGGTAGAGAACCTCACAGACTTAAATGGAAATTTCTAAAGATGCAGAGAGCATATAGTTTCTGACTTAAAAAAATTAGCCCAGATTTCCAAAAGGCACTTAACACCTGATGAAATCAGTGCAAAGCATGAACTTGAATACCTATGAAGATCAAAGCCTAGGTGCCTGGGTTTTTTACGTCCTCCAAAATACCTTCTATCATCTTGATACACATCTGAAAGTTGGGGTGCCTCTCTGAAGAGCATTTATTGTAAGCCAATGAATCAGAATAGAAATTTTCCTCCAAGCAAGAGAGCTATTCAATTCCAAGTAAGACAACTGTCTTGCATTCCAGCAGTTTCTCTTCCTGTTCTAATCTCAGCTAAGGTATAAAGAAAGTGTAACAGCCAAGGATGATTTTGAAGTGAACATTAAAGTAAACCTGGACAGAAAAGTTAGACTAGTACTTAGCAGTTTTGAGGAAAGCTGTGATTTACCCTAGTTAAAAAGGTAGTTTCTCTTTCCTTTTCTAATGCAAAAGTGATATTCTTTATTGATACCCATTTAATTCTCCCAGAAACAAAAAGTTATTTTTTTGAGGTAGATTTATAGCTTTATTTCATAGACACTAGTTTTATTGTCATATGAATGAAGGCCAGGTAGATGGCTTCCAGCATTTCAAAGGCTATTTATTTTATCTGCATGCTGTGTTAGATTAGGCTTAAATTCATTGGCAAAAACTCTTCAAGCCTGACTAAACAGTTATTCTTACTCACAGTGATTATAGGAATAACTACAAAAGATGCATACATTTTCTAATTTTATAAAACTAGCTTCACAACTACTTTGAATGCAGTCCTGAGTTGATGGGGTTTGTTGTTTTGTTTTGTTTTTTTTTTTTCTTGCTATAGGGACCAGTTTACAAACAATGAATATCAAAATACAAAGTTTAACATGCTCCTGCACTTAAGAGATTCAGTTTTGTATATAGTTGTGAACAACTAATGAACATATATGTATATTAGGCTTCAATTTCAAATCCAAACAAACAGCCCAGACCATATATTGGAGTTCTGTTTCAACACTGGACTCCCAGAAAGTTTTTAGTTTAGCTGCTGGGGAAACACAAAGATATACTCACAAAAACAGTGTGAAATTTTCTCTTTAAAATTTCTTTTTCTTCCTTTCTTTTTTCTTTTTCTCCAAATCCACAACAAAGCATAATAGTTTTCACTTGACATTTTCAGAACAGCTCTAGTGTTATGGGACTTCTGTCTGCCTGTTTCTTTTTCTTTTTTTCTCTCAAGGTGAAACCATTCAAAGCATATTGCCCTGAAACACTTTTTGTCTGTTTCTTTTGGCAGCTGAATGTACTGTGATGGGCATTCCCAGTGTAACTACAAACCTTTCTGGATTTGGCTGTTTCATGCAGGAACATGTTGCTGATCCAGCGGCTTATGGTAAAATTTTTAACACCATACCAAAATACTGCCTCTGAGTTAGGAAAGCAAAAAGCACAGCAGCGATGTTGTTACTCCTCAATTTTGTGCTTTCAGTGGTGCAATGGAGTTCACCGGGGCAATATATTCATAGCTCTGAATATCTCATTATGCTGAACAAGCCATTCAGCTTTCATATTTATCCAAACCCTTTCCAGGTTCTCTCTCTTTTGTCTCCCTTTAACCTTTTGTCTGTTTTATCCATGCAAACTCAGTGCTCCTCATACTACTCTGGAGTCTCCCAGCGCTTCCCTTTAATGCTTCTGATTACATTGTAACTCTAAGCCCTTCAAAAGCAGCAGTGAAAATCTGCTTCTCTTTGAAGAGTCCAAGAAGGATGCACTGGGACTTCGAGCCCAGTGAAACTTGCCCCCACCAAACAAAGAGTAAATTGTCGTGTACACTAAAAAACAGACCTGTGAAAATAAAAGGAACCTACTTACAAATAAGAATCTGCTCATAAAGGTTTAGAAATGGTTCATAATTGGAATGTGGTGAAGAAGAGAGTAGCCAACTGCTGATGTGTCAAGACAATATTGAAAATGTACCCAAACTAAGGCGTCTTTCTAAGTACTTTAGCTTGTCTGCATAATCGGCAGTGACAGCTCCATGCTAGTACCAACTATGCCCTGACCTAGGGGCAGGGGTAGAGGGAGATGCAAATATACCTACGCCTGCCTGGGCAGACATGTCTTTGATAGCCTTCAGTAAGATCACAGACCGAGAGCACAGGTCATTTGCTCTTCTCTGCCAAAACATAGATGTGAGCATTAATGTAAATTACTGTACATTCCTAGGGGACACTGAGCACTTCAGTTAAGGTAGTTGTGTGTCTACCTTGTCCATTAAGATAGCTGAGGTCTAGTATCCTTCCCAACAGCCTGGTGTAAGGAAGGTGGCAAGAATAAAGTATTGATCTGGACAAACTACAGAGAGGCAAAGTTTACCTTGGCCCTCTCTCTGCCAGAATTGTATATTGACTAATGTATGTGAGTTAGCTATCTCTATGAAAACACTTGTACTTCTGCAGAAAACACATAATCTCTCCTACAGGCTGGTTCTGACCATCGACACTTATAAATTCTACTGCAAACTAGGAAAGCACTAGATTACTTTTTTTTAAGCAGTCAGGATTTTAAAAATTATGGGAGATAAAAATGATACATGTTTATCCAGAAACTCTTGAATCTTTTTGGACATACTTACACAACACCAACAAAGCCTCTGAGTTTTGAATAATTTGCTGAATTTCATCCTGAAAGATAAAGAAAATTAAAATAAAAAGTACATCTTTCTCTGCAGCTTTCCATTCCATCAGGATAGTAACAAATGTTCCAGTTATAGCTACCTTCTAACATTAGAAAGAACATACCATACAAGTAATGTTTGTAAGACTATGTGACAGAAAGTAGAATGGAAATGTAAGAGGTCAGATTTTATTTTAAGTTCCACTCATCTTCACCTTTTTTTGTGTTCTTCAGGCATCTACATAGTTGACAGGAGGTTCCGCTCACCTGATGAATCATGCAACCAGCTGACTCAGTTCCTGTATGGATTTTGTCAGCAGTCCCGTCGCCAGAGGATCATCCAAAGAAACCGAACTGAGAGGCTCTCAGATCTGTTGGACTGGAGATACCTAGGCAGGGTGCGTGAAACCATATAATAGAAGTATTAAAAATTCCAGATGCATATGTCTAACTAGCAGTCTTCAGCATTGTGCTACAAAGCAAGGAGACATCCCTATTCTGAAAAACGCCTCTCAAAAGTGCTAAAGGCAAAGCCTGCCTTTCAATTTCAGTGTAATGTTTCCATTTTCCAGTGGTAAGGAAATGACTTGAATAGCTTAGAGCAGAGGCCAGTTACACTGAGTTCTTTGTACTGGTGCTAAAGACAATGTAAAAAGCTTGTGTCTCTGACAACACTGGCAACCCTACACTAAGCAGGATTTGTGCTCCAAAGTCATCTGGACTCTTTCAAAAATCCTACCTGTTCTTCCTAAAATGCTGCTGGGCCTTGTGGATCCTCAACACTCCTGAACTGCCTTAAAGGCAAAATAGTGGGTTTAATTTGACATAGAAAACACTGTATTGCCACCTACTAAGAAGACAGTAGCAAAGCAGTATTCTCAAGTCCACAGGAGCAACGAAGTGGACACACATATATCAGTTTGGTAACTATTTTGGACCTTGTCCTGCTCTGATATCTGTGTGAGAACCTTTCTGTTTATATGGTTCCCAACACAGCATAAGTCCCTGACACAACAAGCTATCTTTTCTATGCGTGTGATGCAGACATGAATATAGCGGATCCATAAATATTTTTGCCAAATTCTTAAATACCAGGCCTCAGTAAACTCATAAATGTTACTTCTCTGTAACTGTGACACATGCTTCCTATGCAAGGATGAATCCAAAGTTTATGTGTATACACATGCACACTTAAAGGTAAGTTTTCGTGCTTAAAAAGAGCCAGTTCTGTCTTGAGGAATAAAGAATACCTATCACTCAAGAAGAACTACACTGACAGAGACAAGTGCTGGTTTCCATCTTAATACATCTTAATCTTACAGAAACCTTATTCAGCTTCTGTTCCAGACTCTACTTCAGTGTGAATCTAACATGAATGACTCGCTACTTCACAGCAATGTGTTCATTACAAGTAGCACTATCGGCTGGATTCTGCTTAGATGAAAATGTGTTTAGCCTTTGTTAGCCTTTAGCATCATCTTTAAGAAGATACTCATTTTGTGTTCCTTTTTTCCTGCTTAAATCTACCCAAGACTTCCTTGACTTGTAAAGGCTTCTCTTTTATGTTGCAGTATTATATGCATGCCAGACAGTTGGCCCTCAGCAAAACATTCCCAGATAAATTTGAGATGGAACCAAGTGCTCCACCAAAGGTAAAGTCTGCTTTTGGAGACGAGTTCATCTGCATTTTAGCTACTTTACAGAGACGGGGCTGGGGGGAAGGGGAGAGAGAGAGAGGAAAGTTAGCAAGTTTTGTTTTAACTGAAGGGAAGTGGGAACTCGTAGTTAAAAGCTCAACAAGTTATAGACCCAAGCTCCAGCCAAGAGTTGTAGCGGTATCACATGCAAACACTAGGGGTACCGAGTGCAGTACAGGAATGGTTCTTCAGGTGATTTAGAGTAACCTGGATGGGACTATGACACTTTAGACCAGCTGAGGAACTGGCCCTTGAAATTCCTATTGGAAAAGTGGCAGCTTCTAATTTTCCTTCTGATAAATGCCATGGAGATGTTCTGCAAAAACCAAATAGAAGGGGAGCTGGGAAAGGATGATCTCAGGAAAGTGAGGCAAAGTATTGCCTTCATCTAAACACAGGATGTGAGGAGGCGGCTGTGGCTGGAACTGCAAGGGATGAGTTTAAAGGCACACATGGAGCAAGTCCAGAGGAGGCTACGAAGTTGATCAGAGGGCTGGAGTACCTCTCCTATGAAGACAGGCTGAAAGAGCTGGGGTTGTTCAACCTGGAGAAGAGAAGGCTCGGGGGAGACCATACAGCAGCCTTCCAGTACCTAAGGGGGCCTACAAGAAAACTGGGGAGGGACTTTGTAAAAAGGCATGCATGTAGTGATAGGACAAGAGACAATGGCTTCAAACTGGAAGAGGGAAGATTTAGATTAGATATTAGGAAGAAATTCTTCACTGTGAGGGTGGTGAGACTCTGGCACAGGTTGCCCAGAGAGGTTGTGGATGTCCTGTCAATGGAAGTGTTCAAGGCCAGACTGGATGGAGCTTTGAGCAACCTGGTCTAGTGAAAGATGTCCCTGCCCGTGGCAGGGGGGTTGGAGCGAGATGGGCTTTAAGGTCCCTTTCAACCAAACCATTCTCTGATTCTATGATAGTGCATATTAGCACCAATTTGAGAAGGGAGGCTGCTTAGTTCCAATGTAAGAACAATATTATTTGAAACCAAACCTCCAGGCACCTCCAGAGAGCAACTCAGGTTTTTTGAATAAGAAGGAGAAAGGAGGCTCAAACCAAAACTCCTTGCTTGGTTCTGGTTTTGCAGATATTGACATTATAACTAGAAAACTGTTTTAAAACTTCAGTCTGAATTCTGAATTTCAGTAAGCATATTCTGACTAAGAGCACAGAAGGATTTTGTGTTGTGTTGATAGTTTTATGGCTCAACAAAAATAGTCATATTTTGCAAAAAGCAGTGCTGGAAGGGCAGCATATTGTTTATGGCTCAGGCTAAAGATCACTGCCATATAAGCGTGTACTTACTGGCAGAGAAGGACTGAGGGGATATGGGTACAAGGGAGTTTAACTTTAGAGTGCAGAGCAG
Source organism: Cariama cristata (assembly GCF_000690535.1). Lineage (NCBI taxonomy): Eukaryota > Metazoa > Chordata > Aves > Cariamiformes > Cariamidae > Cariama > Cariama cristata. Next base: position 39,614 of record NW_009633182.1, on the reverse strand, counting down.
GTCTAGCTTACATCCCACCATTGATTTCCTTTGAAGTGTTGATAGCCTTAAATTGCTGTACACAACCAATTGAGGAACACTGTGATAACATATACAACTTGCTTCTCTCTCTGCCAGACGGAAGGTTTCAGGTACCCCAGGCCTTCATCAGTGCCACCGTCACCTTCTGTCTCTCAGCATTCCAGCCCTCACCATAGCGAAGGCGAAGATGAAGATGAGGATGAAAGATATGATGAGGATGAGGAAGCTGAAAGGGATAGGCAAAACATCAAGTCTCCCTTTTCCCTTGGAGCATTGCCACAAGGGAAAAAGAAGCAGTATGGGGAATACAGGAACTGAATTCATTGCTTTCACCCTGGCAGGATCTCTCCAGCCATTCAACGGTTTCTCCTGTAGGCTTGGCAAGCTTTGTGTTAAGGACAGTGTGATATAATTAGGGGAATCTTAAATGTTACTTGAGCTACACTGTTGGAAAGCTTAATATTATTTCACCTTGCGAGTAGATTAAATGACAATTCCTCTGTGCCCCTTTGAGGTAGAAGAGATTTCTCAAGCTTAATAAACCTGGAGAATGCAACAGAGCTCTCAGGAGCTTATACAAACTGCAGATCATACCTTTGTCTACATAATCGTCTATATTAATTATAGTCTATGCTGATAGCTCCATTATGGCTGTCCCAAATGAATTCCTGCTTCATTTATGTTCCCCCTTTTCCCCTCCTAAACTAAATGAACTTTAAGCCAGAGCTCAAAAAAATTAGAGAAAAAACTGTTACACTGGGGAAACCTTGGCAGGGTTAAAAAAGATACACTGAAAAGAAAATGGTCTTTCTTTTTCCTTATGCTGTTTATTGTAAGCTTACATCATTTAAAACATTTTTTTACAACACACAGAAGTGTCTTGATCCAGTGCTAAAACATACTTCCTGTGGAACAATATAAAGTCTTATGCAGTGGGCATTTGAATTTTAGAGACAAATGAAGTCATCTTTCTGAAGTCATTTAGACCCACAATAAACAGCAGACCGTTTATTTTCTGATTCCTCTGGTATGTCTTTTTTATTGTTTTCATCTTATCTTAGATTCCAAGTTTGTTAAAAAACTAATTTGGGAGGAAATTAATGTGACTTGGCTAAAGAGAATGACAAAATTTCCTGAAGTAACACCTTCCCCTGCAGACAAATCTACATACCATAGAGCAATGTGACAACATTCAAAGATGAGTAATTGCCCCATTAGTCCATGGTCTATTTCACTTCTTCTAGAAGAGACCTAATCATAACAAATAATGCTAAAAGAATTCCAAAAACACATCTGCCCCACAGACATAATTTCAAAAAGCACCTGAAACTTCAGAGTGCTTAGGGAATAGCTGAACCTCACCATAAGAACTAGATATTTCATTTGCCTTACAGAAAGCTTTCAAAAGTGTTTCATTTCCTAGAGATGCAGAGAGTGCCTGAACATGCTCTTCAGAAGTAGATCTCGACATGAAGATATTAGGAAGGAGATTCATCTTTTTAGAAGTTTATGCATCAAAAATTTCTCATGCTATTCAAGAAAAGACATTTCCAGGAACTGATTCAGCCTGTTCTTCAGCAGGTAGGATGATGTAACCTTTGGAGGCATTTACCTTCACTGTCAATCCTAGGGGTAGCCTAGATGTCCAACTTTGATTAGGCACCTACCTTTCAAACAGTTAACCAACATTTGATGATGTGGTTCTTACTATAGGCCATATAGAATAAAAGTGATTAAGTGCCCATTCGTATTTTTGGCCACCTAAAATCAGTTTTGAAACTAGACTTTCATTCTTAAGCTGATTTGGATACCTGAAAGAATATTCTCAGAAGACAGGTTCAGGCTTTTAGGGCAAAAACTTAATTGGATTTAAAAGGAGTCACTATTTTTTAGCCATTTTAAAAGTAATTAAAACAATGAGTAGTTATTTTTCATATGAAAGTGGTGAAAGCAAAGATACTGAAAATATTTTCCTTCATACAATTTACTAAGTGGAGAACAATTACATTTTGTGAGTTCAGAAATGTATATTCTTCCTGAAAGTGCTTTTAATCGAAGTTCCCTTCCAGAATCAAAGAATGTAATGGCTGAGAGTCCCAACAGAAGAACATTTAAAGGGCACATAGATTGAAAGTTAATGTTTTCTTAAAAAAAAATAATTCAAGAAATCTGACATTATTGCTTGTGTTTCAATGCACTGTTGTACAGAAGAAAAATGTTTCACCCCAAATTCCCTGCTATCAAAATGGCATTCGTATCATCTGAGAGTTATCCAGCACTTCCTCTGTTGCCTAAAAATGTTCTAGTAGCCACAGGCTGGTGAACGTCTGTTTATCATCATTCCAGACCCAGCTTTATTGTAGTGCTGAAAGATGTGATCACTACACACGTGTTGTAAATATTCCTAAATGATGGAGGGACAGCACAGCCAATATGGAAAATGGAAAGGTTTTGCTGGGACTCCATTAGGACAATTACACCTGTTCTTTCTGGACAAGTGTCAGAGGAGAAAAATAAGCAATATGTATGATCCACGCTGCAAGTTCTTAGATGTGCTTATGGTGTTTGAGTTCCCTGGGAAGAGCAGAGCGCTGGCATGACACCTCACACAAATCCAGCTGTCTTTGTTTCAGCATGTTCACATGCTTTGAGCACCTGCCTGGTGACAGAAAGTGCACAACTTTTGAGATACAACTAATGTGATTACTGTACCTATTCTTCTCGGAAATGGTCCTGCAGCGGCCAAAGTGACCTCTGCCTCATACCTCTAGGCTTATTTTAGCTTTGCTTTGAATGCTAGCAGTAGCCAACAGTAGCAAGGCAATTTAACTACAGCGAAACATTTCTGCCTTTTGAATTTGCAGTGTTAAAGGGAATGGCTTTTCACTCAATCAAGGCGACAGATTGCCTGACTTGAAGGCCACACGTTTCTAACAGTTACTGACATCTGACAAGCTTGGTAGCAGCTATCTGTTACATAAGCGATTATCTGCCAGAATGAAAATATTGGGGTTTCACAAACAGCTCACCAACAAGGCAGAATGTTTATTTTGCTTCATGATATATGTAAAGAATTTTTTAAGCTAGTGAGCTTAGATCAGGAATAAACACAAAAATCAGTCAACTGGGAATGTGATTAGTACAGTTTTTGTATCTCTGAGACATCTAGAGGCATATGAATTTCATGACACTAATAAACCAAAGGATGTATAAGCCTTCTATGTTTTGTCTGAGCACTGACTGATCATACTGTAAAATATGCTGAAAAATAACTTAGATACACCTGAGATGTTCAGAGTAGGCTTGAAACAAAGAGCAATTAAATCAAAGAAAAATTCTGGTGGATACCATTGGTCTTCAGATGAAGTTCATCATGAATGCATTCTGTCATACAACATATACTGCTATTGAAAAAATAATAGTGCTTAAAAAGGAAGACAAGGACATTTTGATTTCTGCAGTTAAGTTCCTCCATGAAATGATATAGATTATAAATAATTACTAAAAATGCCTATAGACCCATGGTAGAAATTAATTCCTCTGTTCCTTCAGCTGCATTTCTTTGTGTCAAGGAGAAGCAACATTATAGTTAGTGTGAGTTAACAAAATTAATTAGCAGTGTCATGAGAAAGATCAGAGGAAAGTAGCATTAAAAGACAGAGAGCATGACTAGGGTTAAAGGTTAAAAAAATAAAACATAGTTGCTTGGACACAAGAATCATGTGGCTACTTTTTAATTACATGAGAATTACAGAGGGCTTTCCAGTAAGACCACGAAACTACATGAATAATGTTAAAGATATCCTTATCAGCATGGAATGATAATTAACCGATTTATGTATAATTCCAGTTTTGCAATTCAAAAACTGGGCCAACAAAGAAGTACAATAACAACACAATTAATATTCTGTGTGCCTGTTGTCATGCATGACACTAGATTTGTACCTAGTACACCACCACTACTTCCAGCAGTACTGCACCTCCTGACAACAGTAGTGACTGTATGCCATAGTCATTAATGAGGCCCTGATCCTGTAAGACCTATCCACAAACTATCCCGATGTGGTGGGACTTGCTCAGTAGGATTGTTCAGAGTATACATGTCTGCATGCGTGTAACCAGGGCAGCACTGAGGTCTAAGTAAGTGCTGTTGCCTATTCTCTGCAGTGACAGATATCTGCAAAAAAAAATCACTGGCTTTGCAGTCAAAGATAGCTGGATTGTTTCAATATCTCGCTGACTTTATTGATCATCAGAAACTTACAGGGCCAGCAGTGAAGTGGTGAAGGAATCTATCAGAAATAAAAAGGCTGGGTGGAAGGTGGTAAAAAGTTTCCCAGTGACTACTGAACATTTTTTTTAAAGAAGTAGTTGTCCAAAAAGACAGTTTCAGGTAAGATGGTACAGTGTATTTTAAATTTTGGGTGGGACATACAAAATGATCTAAACAAAGCAGGAACTTTACAAATACTTTTCTTTTCTGAACTAGTAACTTTTAATCTGTTTGCATTCAAAATTTTGCAATACGTCACCCTTTGGGAATTTAAGTGAGGATGAATGAAATACTCTGTTTACACGGGGCATGATTTCAGGGTCTATGCAATACAAATGTTAAAGAAATTGGAAATATTTCACCAATTTGATAGATTATCTGTCAAGTAGCCATGGTGATCAATGTTTTCTTCTCCAACTGTAAGACAAGACACAATGGGGAAAAATAAGCTGTAGATAAAGCTTGTAGATAAAGCTTGTAGATAAAGACTGTTTGTTCAGTCAGCCAAAGTTTTCAGGAGATAGATGTGCCTCAGACACAGGCCTAACGTAATGTAACTGCTTAGCTAAGAGATGCAGGCATCCGCAGAAATAACCATGTCTTCTCTCATTTTAAATGTAGGAATTTTTCTGTTTGCTGAAGAGCAAAGATACAAACCATGTCCAGAGGGGTATCTTAGTACAAGGCACAAATTTTTCACGCAGAAGAAAATAATGTATTTTATCTTTATTTGCACATTTCTCTCAGTCAAGAGGATTCTAAGATCACCTGAAAATGATCTTCTGAAAGTGCATGGCTTGGCTAGGTTTGACTGTTTTGTTATTCCCTACTACAATGATGGCAATGTTATTCCACATAGTATTTTCCAAACGAGCTGCCAGTTCTGCTTAGCTCTCTCAGATATGTCACCTTTTTTTCTCAGGGAGCTGTTGCTGTCCACCGTCTCCTCTGGAACAGCAACAGTAGGCAGGAAAATACCACTAAAATTTATGAATCATGATCTTCAAAGGATTTTCTCTTTTTGTTAGCATACAAATGATACTTTCACTGATTTATCTTTAGAACTGCTCATGTATTTTGTCCAAAGCATTACGCTAATTGTTAATTTTGCCTTTCTCATTCAAAATGCCACTGAATTTTTTTGGTTAAAGGATTTCTGCCAGGGTAGAGAAGAGAGAGCTGAGCACAGAGCCCCAGCACTACATGAGGTACAGTGGGAGATTTTAGGAAGTGGTGAAGACAGGAGTAGTTCCAGCATATCTACACATGCACCAGGTAAATTCTGTGAGGTGCTTCTCACACCCTTTTTTTATTCCAGGAAAGGTATGTACTTAGATATCTAAGGAGAGGTGATATTGCAGTGATGGCAAGGCAGTTATTTATTACACACTGTTAATATCTCACTTAAAACCAGACCTTTTAGAACAAGTTACTAAATTGTTAGTAAATGAAATATTCATAAACCCCATTTTAAAAAGTATGGATAAGATAAAACATGCATTTACCTTCTTCTTGTGCTTTCCATAAGGAACTAAGGAACAGTGCTGCAGCTTCAGAAAGAGATAAAGGATTTGTGTTTTGGCTGCGTGTTTCTAGAATTATAAAATCAGAGGTGCATGGTTTGTTTGTGTTTCATGGCATTTCTTTATTTTGTTCTTTGCTTTTTTATCGATATAACTAGAGACCCAAAGAGAAAAAAATACTGTTGTCTTCTTCAATCTATTACATTCTCTGCTCAGAACCAGCCTGATAAATATCTAACACAGAAGAGGTTAGTAATATTTTTTAAAAGGAGGCTATTTTGATGTCCCTTAGTAGGTAAAAAGAACATTTTCTTTTTTTATATGTTGCTTACTTTGCTACAACATTCTGTTTCCTGCAGAAACATTAACTAGCATGGTTTAATGTTGCCTACTTTTGTCATTTGTCAGTTTGGCACAATTAATAACTTTATTTGATTTTTTCCAGTGGAAAAACAAAGTCAAAAGTACTGATGATAATCCCACTTAACAGGCAGGTCAGTCTGGAACTGATGTAAATGAAGTCACACAGGTGCACAAGAGAGGAAAGTCAGACAGTCTTTATCATGTGCTTTCTGGAATTAAAGAACTAACAAAAGGAAGTTTAATTGCTTCCTTGACTATGATTCTGGGAAAATAGATCCCCTCCAGTCTCCAATCTGAGGAAAGTTTGATGTGTTGCATACACATGTGCACATGTACTTACCAAGTTGCATTCTGTCATACAGATCCTTTCGCTGGCTCTCATCTGAGATGAATCGACGTCCCTCTACAAAAGCAGTGGGAAAAGGGTGAAAACAACCTCCCAAATCTATTGTAATTCCTACTTTACAATCCCTAAAGTAGTCTTTTCAAAATACAAAATTACAGCATTACTTCTACAAACTTAAAATGAGAGGCATAAATCCATCCCATGGTCTTTCCAAATCAGCAATAGCCCATCCTGAACCGGAACATGCCAAGACATACTTTATTCCATAGAACTGGTGTTTCAGTACTTTTTGTTCTTGTCTTGCTGTAGGAATTGTATGTAGGGAGGAATTTACTGTCTTTTCCTCACTCTTTCCTCACCTGCTGTACAGTCAAGAGCCTTCAATCTCTTTGCTGGACTATAAAATATTGCCTTTTAAAGAGATATTTCTGTTTAAAAAATTTTTTAAAAAGCTAAACAATAAAATCACTTTACCTCCTATGCATCAATAAGAATGATACACAGGTTGGTACCGAAGTAACACAGTGCATTATTCAGTCGGAAGAATTAAACGAAACAAAAAAGGGCCAAATTCTTTGCTTTTATGACTAGAAAGAATTTTATTAATGTCACTAGAACTTCTTTCAGTTACACTTACAGTTGTTTAGAGCCTATATTTATTTTGTGTTGTTATTATTTGTATTGTCTCCCTTTTGCATTTCTCTCAGGGTTGTGAGCTTCAATTTATTTATTTATTTGTTTCAAGGAAGCTATTTTTCTTGCTCTCTTAATACTGACCCTACCTGATAGCTTTTAATTTTGAAACAAGAATTCAGAATAGAATTTTTAAAAATACAAATACTTCTGTTAAATTTCATGGGTTTGCATCAAAGGACAAAATCTCTCTTTGGCTCTAAATTTTATGTTTATATTTAATACTTCTTTAATTCTGGACTAACAATAGAAACTCAAAAAGTCATTTGCACCTTAACACCACCATATTGATAACACTGACATCCAAGTTCTCCTTAGAAGAGGTTGTTTGTAGTCTTAATACCAACTCTAATGCAAGATGCTTGTAATAGGAATGTGTGTTCTCCTATTGCTTCAGAAGATGTTTTAATAACCGTGAGTAAGAATAAGAAATAACTATATCCAATATGTCTTAAACCCCCTTTAAGATTATTTCAGATAAGGAAACTGCTTTTCCAATTGGTTTTACAATCAAGCTTGAAACTCTATTTTCAGCTTCAACTTCTACATTTTCAGCACTTTGCTTTGCTTTTGTTCTTCCAACACTTGCTTTCTTCAATTTGATTTCTTTAAATATAATACTGGCAATGCCATTGTTTCAGAGACAAGAAAAAATAACTAATTAGCACATCCCTGCAGGCCTCAGAATTTCTACCTCCACAGCATCCTCAGGCATTTACTGCTTGTGTGGAGCCAAGCAGATCAGGAATAATCCAGTCCCCTCAAAACAGAAAGAACTTGGGACTTACGTGCACCCTTCAAATAGAGCATAGCCTGAGGAGTCCAGTTTCTCCTTTGGAAATGAGCCTTTATGCCAAAAAAGAGAAAAGAAACATGTCAACATTGCATGCCATTACTAACTAGCAGAAATACTTAAACAGCACCAACCTGTGAGATTCATGGATGCTGCACATTCAGCCTGAGCGAGCAGTTTACCTGAGGTGCACTCCAGGAGAAAGATACGAAGCACGCTGCCAGGAACAGAGCCATTGCAGATGCTGTCAGTTTATGCAGTCCCTGTGAATAACAAAGAACCACAAGGTACAGGAAAAGCCTTTCAGATCTGTAGATACTCTTAACTTCAAATCTAAATGTGAGGGTATTTCCAGTCACTCCTTTCTCCCTGTCTTGGTGCCAAACCTCCTCTTGCACAGTGTATATATATGAGTGAATGTTAGATCAAACATACTTTGTTCTGTTTACTCATATTCATTATAAAGGTTCCATACTGGTGAGAACTGCCATCAAGGAAGCACCTCTTGTGCTCCTGTTTACAAGAATATTAGATCCTCCAGAAATGAGAATAATGCACAAACTAAGGGGGCAAGACTATATAAAGTATATCTTGATTTTACCAAACCTGGAGTCATACAGTTTAGACAACAAACAAATGTAGGCGACTTACCATTCCAAACAAACCAACCAACCAACCAGGAGAGCGAATCACTACTTCCTCAGGAAAAGAAAGTTTTTAAACTTAGCATCCTATTTGCATCAACCATGATTACATACATGTCACGAGACAGACTTTTATGATTCTTAGAGTTTGTTCGCTGATGCAGCACATGCAAATGAAAGCATTGAGCATGAATCCTCTGCGAACAAGTTGCATCTCTGCTTGTTCGCACAGATCATGTTGTTACTCCTGTACTGATAACAGTGATGGCAACAGAGAGCATCTAACATTACAATTCACAGAGGTTTATTTAATCCTGTTCTTGAGATCACATTGTGCTATTTAATGTTTTTTTAATGCAGTTGTTTCAAGCACACTGAATATAACAGTGTATTTTTCTCTCAGGTTGTTTTTAAGTTAAAATTATTAAGCCTCCCTGCAGTTCCTAAATACTATACTCATATGAAAAAGCATAAAATGCAAACTAAATGTTTCCCACACACCAAAAGAGACTCACTCACCTTCATACTTAGTTCAGTGGCAAATCTTCAGTCTTCTTTTCTTGGAATAATGTGTCACAAGTTCTCCTACAGATTTGGGGATCCCTTTTTAAATCTTCGGAGTGAAGACACCCTCCCCTTCTGTGGCAGGGCGGAGGAGTCTAAAGGGATCTCTTGTCAGCCCTGTAGATGGAGAAGTAGAAGGTCTGATGAGTCCTGAGGGAAACCTGTAGCCTTGCAGGAAGTCAGAGAAATGATTGAAAGATGGATACACTTGGAGATGCACCCCATTAGCCAGGTGAATACCTCTTGAATACATCAGCATCAGCCTTGTGCATTTGCAATACGTCACCTTCTTGCTAGATGATCGATAACCACAGCTAGAAGCAGGTATTAATATGGATGATGAGTGTTTACCTAGGATAATCTAACATATATCACATTGCTATCCATTATGGGAGCTGGAAAAGTTAGTAAATTACTCTCCAGTCATAACACGCCAACATCAAAAAAAAGGTAGCTTATCCAGTGTCGCTAGCTTGATGTTATTCCTAGCATATGTTTAGAGGATGCAGCCTCTTGTTTGATTCTCTAATGATCTCTTGCATCTAGTTTTCTTACACACAAGTAAAAATACAAAGCTGAATAAAAAAAACACCAAAAAACACCCCAACCCCTAATAGTCAGAAACCCTTTTCTGTCTCATGGATTGGTTGGAGTAAAAGCCCAGATCGTGGGCTTGAATAGGTCAAGCTACTTCTAAGTGATTGTTGGACTCATTGCAGTCATGGATAGTGGGTTTGGTCCTCAGGCAAAGAGCTAAGCATGCTTGATGCCAAGCCTTGCTGGTTCTGTAGCTAGGGTTTTTCTCTCTCCTCCTTGATTTTTTTTTTCCTTTGTAAAATGGGAGAGGAAGCAGAAGGGAAAGCAAAGCAAACAAGGAGCTAGAAATTTGCTGATTAGAATATTGGCCAATAGAAAGTTTGCTGCAGCAGCCTCACAAACAGAACCAGCCTGTGGTGTAACAAAAATACAGGTTAGCCCATATGTGTGACAAACATATGCTCGTGTATGTGGAGTCTAAGTGAAAAGTGCGCAAATAGGCACTTCTAGGGCTTGTTATGAGCTTTTCCCTGACATAATGTGTCTGTGGAGACTGCTCTGAAGCACACAGTTGGTAAACGTGCAATTACTCTCCTGCTTTGGGGAGGATATTGCTCTGTTCTTGGCTCCTGCCAGACAGAATTATTCATCGAATACACAGAACTGGCATTAGCTGCAGCTCGCACTGGTATAGATGCAAGAAATGAGAGGGAAGCTCAGGTTTTGGCCTCATGCATCTCTTATGATGTCTGGGAGCTGCTATTATACCTCTATCCTTTTAAAAAGGCCATGCCATGATGCACCCTAGCCAGCAGAAGGGATTCTACTTGCATCTACTTCAATGTGAAGTTTACATTTTCCCTGCTGTTTCCCTCTTGCTCTGACAGATCAGAGACATTTCTTGATGATGTTTAACCCTTAGCCTTAGAAGGGGACTGTGCATTGCATCCAGGAGATATTTAACAAGCAGAGATTTGGAAAAGATAAAGCTACTCACCTGTTCCTTTCCGAAGTGACTTCAGAGCTTCTCTTTATGCACAGACCACAAGGCCAGAATTAAAACCTGTGACTGAATCTGTGAAAATTAACCCCCTGCCTCTGGTATTGGTCAATGTAAAGTATATTCTCTTTACAATGGTTCTTCTTGTGGTAGAAAAAACAGAATGTGTTTGGCACTGAAAATAAGCCCTGGTTCTCCTGCTGCTGAAATGAGACAAGTTAACACAGAACAAACTGTGAAGACAACCGTTCAACCTCTTCTGTTGGAACTGAGGAGAAGGGGAAGAGCAAGGGAGCCATGGAGAAAGATTTATGTTGTTAATCCACTGTAGAAAGACAACTTCTACTTTTCTTATCTTTTGACTACTTTGCAAAGTCTGAGCTGCTCTGAGCTGATGTTGCTGGAGTCTCACTCTCTCTTCCAAACCTGGCTGTATTGCCAGAGTCCCACTTGCCTCCTTGTAGAGACTGGGGCTTGTTTGAGGCTGCCTGGAGGGTAGCAGGGAGCTGAACCATACAGGTCAAAATCTGAACTGGCTTATTGTGGGGTCAGGTGACCATCAGCTCAAAAGCAAATACAGGGCCTTGATAGCATCCTCTTAAATTAAATGGTTTTAACGCTCTACCATCAGACGTCTGAATGGCACTGAGGTGTCTAAAAGTGAAGTGTTTAGTTTCAATCAGTAGCAAGAGACAGGCTACCTTGCCCAAACAACATCCAGGGCACCTGAGACATGCACATGGGACTGCCAGCTGTAACACAGGACCTGCAAGAGACCCAAGACTTGTGGAGAAGCAGCTGAAGGGCAGGAAGGATTCCTAGGACACCTAAAATGCCAGTAATTGCTTTTGACTAGGAACTGAATCACTTCTAGAGAGTGGAGAGAAACAGGATTTCAAAAAGCACCCTCTGGCCACAGAGTGTAAAGCATTAAGAGAGGAGGACTGAATTCCTCTCTGGAGTTGTCCGTGTCTCTTCCTTGGCTTCAGACAGCATTTTACACGGACAACATCAGGTGAAATGAACCCAATCCCAAATCAAATTTCCATAATGTTTTTTTTTTTTTCTAAAAGGATTTTATTCTTCCCTTAAATTCTCTGTGCCTTTGTTACTTAGAGCCCTAAATCAATTTATTTTTACTATGGCAAGCGATTCTAAGTTGCTTTGCTGTTTAAAAAAAAAAAAATATTTCAAAACCACTTCCCTGGAAATCTGCAAGAAGTCTGCATGCAGAACAAAGAACTCGAGGTTTGTCAATTTTACGTTAGAGATTAAAATTTAAAAGATTCTTCTTCTCCCTTCATAGCTCTTTCTTGTCATGATCCTATGAGAAGGTGGTCATCTCACTCTTCCCAGAAATCTAACCACTTCTAGGATGGCATATGGAACAGGATTTATTTGCAAACAGCGACAGGAGGCAATACTTTGGGAAGGAAATGTGTGTACTGAGATTGCTTGCATTCACAAAAAAACATGTGGATGGGTATGGGCATATGTAAGCTTGTACTCTTGAAAAATAAAGTCACCTATAATTGGGTTATGGATCATAACACACTAAAAAACTACAGAACTTCAGGATGATGAGCTATAGATGAAACACTCGTCGTCAATGCTGCCATTTCTCAGCTGATTCACATAAATGAGGAAGTGGCTTTGGCATGTAATCAATACTCTAAGTGAGGGAAGTAGAGTGAAACTTGCTATAGCAGCAGGACCCCTTATTAGAAAGAACATAACCTATTCTTATTCTTAAAGATGATCTAAAGGGCAGAGACTGCTTATCCTGACACTCTAAATGATAAAAAGCCAATTTTGGGGATGGAAGTTCAGTGCTGAGGTGGGTGAAGAAGTTCTCATGTGGTGGAGTTTTAACTAGTGGGGTTAAACCTACCTCACTGACTTGCGTCACAACCGTGTACTTTCCCTTTTCTAAAATTATAGGCTACAGTCATTGTGCCTATTTTTAAACTGCTGGTAAGGACACCAGTGATTCGTTGCTTGCTCTTGAGTAAAAGGTGTAGCTGTTGTGTGTAGGTGGCCAGTAAGTACGTCAGCAAATATGGGATTCTGATGGTGTCAGGGTATAAACCTCCTGAGATTTATGACCTTTGTCTCTTGTGCTTATTCTTATTGCCTTTGTGCTTTCCTGCTAGTTTGTTAACTCTTTGGGAAATACATCTCACCTCTGTCTGGCATCTGAACAGCACCCACCACAGTGTAGGTCTGGTAGTACATACTGGCCATAGCATCTTAAAAAGCTGTGAATTATCATGGCAGAGTCTGCAAAGTAGGAAATTGCAAAGAAAGAATTTTATGTTTAATTTGCAGTAAGGGTATTTAAGTTAGATAATAAGGCAAGTTTCTAACAGCAGCACAGTGAAATATAAATAGAATGCTTTGGAGGGCTGCGTATCTGTTATCACTGAGAAGATCAGAGAATAGATTAGCCAACCCCTTCTTAGGACCCGTTGGTAAACTGATCCTGCCCAGAAGCATGGTGATGAACTGTATGACCTCTTAACATCTCCTTTTGGACCTGTTTCTTGTGTTTCTGTGATCTCTCAAAGCTGGCTCTGGACTTTAACTCCATACATCCCACTCAGACTAGGGGGAAATTTGTGTCCAAGTTCCATATTCACCTTGCAAAACCTGTTGACTGAGCAAATCTTATCTGCAATCCATCAGTACATTTTATGTTAGCCATTTTATGTCACACGAACATGTTTTTCAGTATTATTTTTCAGAATAGTCCCTAACTTATGGAATCATAGAATAGTTTGGGTTGGAAGGGACCTTTAAAGGTCATCTAGTCCAGCCCCTCCTGCAATGAGCAGAGACATCTTCAACTTCTCTGGAAAGTTGTATTTTCATGGTGCAGCTCTGAAGGGAAGAGATGGTCTCCGATGTAAACCAGGTGCATGATTACAGAGGCCATTATTTACTGACCTAACCACTTTGTTGCACATTCAGCACCATAATGTCTGCAGGCCTGATTCCAGCACTATTGCATAGTTACTAGAGTTGCTTTTCTTCTTTTCTCTAGACTGTATGAGAAGAACTGCACTAAAAACTACTTGAGGTACAGAACAAGCTGCAGAAAAGCCAGTCTGCTGTGGATCATGTAAATGCCTCATACAACAGAGGTAACAGAGCCTTTGTTGAGGATGACAGTATGATCAATGCTACATTCAGGTCCAGGCACTACTGTTCTCAGAAGTGTCTTGATGAAAAAGAAGAAACTTCAAGGGATAATTATAAGTAAAAGTAAAAGTTATATGTCTTATGTGGGGCGAGGGATGTTTACAAGTATCAGGAAAGAGTAGAAATCTACAAATATTTGAAAGATATAAACATCACAGGAAGAGGTATTACTTCTGAAGTTCAGTGAACCATAGGACGGTACAGTATTTTTTTTCGGAAATGGACAAGCCTGGAGCAAAAACTAGGAAAAAAAGACCAGCTGAAAAACAGTTCTTTCCAGTTTACAAGCTGGAAAAGAGATCTGACCATCTAAGTACAGAAATTTACAAAGTATGTTAGCAGAAGCTGTACAGCTCTTCAGACAGGCAGGTACTACTGAACATACCTCTCAGAACATACTTTTCTGTTGTGACAGAAGCACCAAAGGCCAAGGAGTCATCTGACCTTTTCTTCCACCCCCATGAACTTGGCAAAGAGAATTTTTGTCTTTGTCAAGAAGCTACCTAGCGAGTTACAAAATATACTGAGTGTTACGCATGCAGTCGTCTCCTCTTGGCTGAGCAGTACATTTGTCACACAGTCTCACTCATGGAGCTGGGCAAGAAATACATGCTGTTTCTGAGCAGCTGGATGCCAACATTTTGTAGTTAGCAGTGGACAGAATTGGGAGAGATGAAAAAAGGCAAGTTACACTGAGAGACTGTATGATAACCAGAAAGTCAGCTGTCAGAGACTGAAACAGCCTGCTCCCTCCATCTTCTTGACAGACAAAGTGCCCAACCTGTGCAAGCATGGTCCATAAAATGTGCAGCCTCTTGGGCTGCTTTTCCTTACCCATGCATACCATGAGGGATGGGGAGGGCTTGACACATTTATATAGAAATGCACATATTTATATGCAAAATACATAACTTATGTAAAGGAAAATGTTGTTAAAGGCCCAATAGGAAACCCTGGGGAGTATTTTCAAGACAAACCAAGTAACTTAGGAGCTCTGCTGCATTGACATTTGTTAAACTTTGAAAACATTTGTCCTTAATATTTGCCCTTAATATTTGCCCATGCATGCTGAACATGAGGTATGCTTTACCCATAAACAGCATGTATTTTAATCCCATCAGGTAGAGAACAGGAATCCTACTAAAATAAGAGTCATTTTTGTGTTACACTGTCATAACAACAAACATCATTGCTGTTTGAAGCAAATCTTGATTCTACAGGCAGAAGTCCAGTTCAGGGGAGAATAAATAGCTCTATCCAATGCATCAGGTCATCAGAACTGACGGGCATTTCAGATGTTCCCAAAGTGGGTAGAAAACCACTTCAATCAGGCCTGTCAGTGCTTACCTGTCTCAGCCCACAGTGAAGCTCTAAACAAAACTCAGTGTAGCACAGAAAAGATGGACCGTGAGCCACAGGTACTTGAATTGCACACAAGGCAAATGGGGAGGGTGGGAATTTCCTGCTGCTGGATCCCCCCCACATCACTGAAGTTACACATACTTCTTTTTGCAGAGCTGAATACAACAGCACAAAACCCATAAGCTGATTCAGTTGTTGCATGACTGTGATTTCACCTGTCCTGAAGGAATACAAAGGAAAGGACCTGTTACAAGCACTATTTTTTAAATTAGAAACTTTATTGTGAATTTTATATTACAAGAGTTTGTGGCCACACAGCTTAACTGTTACATGGTTAGACAACTCTTTACAAGGTCCTGTGTCATTTGTCATCTGAAGCAATGTGAAGAGGAGGCAGACTACATTGATGAGACTTTTAGGAGCACATCAGGCACCTAGTTTATATCTCAGACCCTGTGAAGGAACCACTGCTTCCTGTACCCCTGCATTTCTCTCCAACTTTCTCAAGGTCTGTAGGCAAGAGTCGTTTGCTCCTGCACCTGCACAGTACCTACTCTGCTAGCTATACAGCAGCACAAATAACATCGACACCTGGAGGAACTTCCCTGTCCTGACAAGAGGTCACTTGTTCCTGTCAAGTTATGAAAAAATAGGGAAACTATTTTAATGTGTGAGGTTTTCTCTTCAAATCAATAAGTTAAAAATCTTCCCATACATATAAATCTCTCAAAGATAAGAGAAAAGAGATCCTCACATGGATTGGTTTAATCTCAGAATTCTTACCTCTATATTATTATCAACTTTCCTCCTGTAAGAAAGA
>NW_009633182.1:0-23462 GCF_000690535.1 Cariama cristata | reverse complement strand
TGTCTAGTCAAAAACACCCATCTGCTAATCAAACCAGAACTGATTACATCAGCTCCATGGTCTTTGGTAATGCTGCTAGATGACAGTGCCAAGTTTTCACTTTTATTTAACAGTTTTCCCACAAAACAGGGAACAGCAATGTCAGCTCACTTCCACATTTTGGGTTTTAATCATAAAGCACCGTTAAGAACACTTCTTTCTTTTTTTTTTCTGGGACTGCTGAAACAGCCTGTGTTAGATCAGGAGATGTCATTTCTCCAAGTCTCTGGAGACGTCTGATGGGCTGTGCAGTTAGTAGGTACTGGGCGGGCAGTAGTATTCCCTCAACAACATTGTTATGTTTCCAGTTATTTGTAAAACATATACCTAAAGATCCACACTGTTAAAGCGCAAATCTTGTTTGAGAATTTAGTACTAAAAAGAGGACTACATTAACAGTCCTAATGACAAAACTCTTTTTTTTTTTTTTGCTCACAGAACTAAGTGCAGAGCAGGCAGTAACACAGAGACTTTTTAATACACCATCAGCCTAAGAGACTTCAACACTTGTCTTCCTTTAAAAAGCTATAAGAGCTATGAAATTATTTATACAGATTCTGGATTTTCTTCTCTGTCACAGGAGAAACTA
Organism: Cariama cristata; assembly: GCF_000690535.1. Lineage (NCBI taxonomy): Eukaryota > Metazoa > Chordata > Aves > Cariamiformes > Cariamidae > Cariama > Cariama cristata. Next base: position 22,834 of record NW_009633182.1, on the reverse strand, counting down.
GGAGAGGTCTGCTCCTGTCTGAAATTTTGCAGTAGGTGGGAAAGGTAAGAAGGAAGTTCTAATAGAAGTGAGAAACATCCCAGATACCTGAGTTGGGACACAGCAGTAAGATATATCATTGTTTTCCTCATTGTTTTAAAAACTGTTTTAGAAAAGACTTTGGGATGCATTGAAATTCCAGGCAATTCATTTAACAGCTGCAGGAGAGATGCAAGAAAAAAGCAGAAGGGCTAAAGAGCTGGAGATTGATGCTTGATTTGCACCTGGTTGCAGCTTATTGCCCCTCTCAGCCTGGGAGCTGAGAGGCAGGCAGCAACAGGTGTACCTTGTAAAGCTGATTATCCAGCAAATGAGCCCTCTGCTTATTTGAGTATCCAAGTTCAGTCAGCTTGTCCTCTTCAGAGGAACAGCTAAAATAGTTTTTGTTATCCTGTTTTGTTATCCTATCTCTACCAGAGAGGAATAGAAGGAATTTTTCCATATGCTAGTGTAAGTATAAGATTTTGGACTGTTTGTGGTTTGGTTTTTTATTATGGGGAATTACAAGCCATGTTGAAAAACACATTGTAGGTAAAAAGACTGATATGCTTTAATGGAGTGTTACTTGTATCTGCTTGAAGGATCTTGTGTGCTTAGAGAGCACACTTAAATCTAACTGCAATGTTTTTAAGTATTTCTTTTAAAAGATATTCTGTATCTGTAATATTGGAGACTGCTTCAACTTCATGGCATTTGTTTTTAAGGAGTAAATCTTTTAAAACAGCCATAATAATAAAAAGCAGTCTCTTCTCTAAAATTGCTCTGAGATTTTTACTATTGTTATTTATTCCTTTTTAAGTATTCCTGTGGCTAAGCAAATGTTCTTTAAGCTTACAGAAACAATGGTAGAAAAATAAACTTGTGGATCTTGGCTCTGCATGTATTAAGAACAAGCTGCTGGCATGCAGGAAGCTTGTAATAACCCAATTTAAGTAAAATGTTGACTGTTTATGTCTATTGCCATTTGATTAATAAATACTTACATGTGCTTTTCCTCTTTGCTTTGCAAGTTTATACAGGTAGCAAGTCTTGTGTTAAATGCTAGTGAAGCATGTTGCTGTTTTTGAGAAAAGAGCTATTTTTACTACCCAAAAGAAAAGCAGGGAGCTAACTTCTTGGAGAGGGGGAGGCTTGCTTCATTTTGTTTTGTGATGCATGGTTTGAGTAAAAAGACACAGTTCAGTGAAGTCTATATCCTTCTGGGGGCAAGATGATATTTGTACTGTGCAAGGGGAAATCCCTTTAGGGTCAAGGAGTCTGGTGTTCTGCCCCTGTGGGTAACTGTGTCAGTCCCTCACACACATGCCTCCCACCTCGTGAGCTCTAGTTATAAAGCTGTTGTTTAACTTGCCTCTTGCTCTATCCCTAACAGAAGTCTGGTCTGTGGTGGTGCTATTCTGATAGGCTGGCTACAAGTGAAACCCAGCCTTGGAGGATCCAAGGACAGTTGTTGTCAGTCATGTAGGTTACACAGTTGATATGCACTGGACTCTTTGCTGCTTCCCTGCTTCTTACTTTAAAGCAAGTGTTGTGTTTTCCTTGTGTTTTGGTTTTTTAACATTGTATATGATCTTGTGGAGGGAAGCAATATAGTGTATTTTGAGAGCTGAGGAGTTGAAAGCGTGGTGGAAGTAGGTATGTAGCTGCAATATTGGATGCAAAATATCACTTAAAATCTGTTTATTGGGAGCTTTAGCTAGCTTTATCTCATGGTATTTTTTTTTACATATCTCTTTAAATGATCTAGATGTCATAGCTAACTTCCAATAGTATTGTTTGTTTCCCTCTTGTTTCTTTCCGATGACAAAGATTCAGTCAAGCTGCTGATGCCTGTCACAGAGCTCTCTTCAAGTCCAGTTGCATTCACTGGGTTACGCTGGCTGGTGGATGGCCTTTCTCAGTGCTTATGTTTCAGCAGATGCTCTTTTTTAGGGGCGAGAAACTGTGAGTGAAGTCCACAGCTGGACAGTGTCAGACAAAAGCTCCCAACTACTTAGTTCAGAGAAAGTGGCTGTAAATTTCAGGCTAGAGATGGATATCTCACTTGGAAGGTGGCTTCATCCCTGCAAAATGCACATGTCATGCCATGGTCACACATGCACATATGCCTATCTCATTGGAAATAACTTTTTTAATATTGCCTGGGAGAATAGATAATAAAAATACAAACAGAGTGAAGCACCTCTGTAGGGTATGTTTCTCGGGTAATTCCCTGGGTGGTAGCATGGCGGCTGCAGTTGTGGCTAATTAGTAAAAGAAACAACTGGGTTTTGGTTTTTTGTTCTTGTAGGCTCACTGAAATGCTGCAACTTTTATTGCGCTTGCTTTTCCGGCCTCCCCACACCCCCTCAACCTGGTACCCACAAAGGACAAACCCAGAAAGACAGTCCAATGTTTTCCTGAAAGTAAACTTCATTTAAATCTTGGCTTCAGAAACCTGTCACATGATGGTTTCAAGAAAGAAGCAGACTCGGAATACTTCAACTGACTTGCATAGCTGTGGCTGCAGGGTTTGACTAATAGGCCACAGAAAGAGGTCAGAAACAGATAATGTCTATAGCTGTAGGAGATACCTTCACTAAATACCTGGACAGTTGTTGCTGTTAGATCTGAGCAAAAAGCCATGGAACCAGAGAAGGAAGCACATACTACAAATGTGATCAGAAGTAACAGTTACAAAAGTTGTGTGAGGTTTTAGAGGGTTTTTTTAATGAATAGTTTTTATTTAAAAAAAGAAATACCAAATTTGAGATAAATTGGTCTGAGTAATATTGCTTAGTGTTCCCTTAATCTAAAAAGATAGTCAGCTGCTAGGTTGCAGGGAGTTCCTCAGTTTTTATTTTTGTTTCCCCCATCTCCCTGACATGGTTATTGTATTTCAGTAGTGAGATTTTGGAAAGGATTTCTTCCTTTCTTCCCCACCTTTTTCAAATCCACATCACTTCTAGTTCCCTGGAGAACTAAACATCATGATTGAAGGTTTCTGTCACAGCTGATATGTGGACTAAGGATTTTCAAACCACTTGATACCAAAGCTCCAAGTTGTCTGCTGAATGGAAAAATTGATGCAAAGAATATGTGTGAGTTGATCATCCTAACTCTTATATCTTGTCCCTATTCTTTCCAGATACTTTGACAGAGGGGGAAATTGATAATGTCTTCAGAACATGGAGCTAACAAACGGCATCATAACCCAGTGGACAGTATATGCAGAAAGATCAAATCTATCCAAATGATGGACCAAGGCTCTAACCCTGCATTGCAAATACCAAAATTTCAGTCCCGGAACTTTGACAGTCCGCAGTGCAATATCAAAAAAAATCTAGAAGAAATACTGAAGAAAAGAACTTTTAGAAGTCACGATAGCACTGGTCCACACTTAATCAGTCCCAGCAGTGACAGTGTTTTCTCTGCAGACTCACAGTTGCTGTCACCTTGTCTCGGGCATATCTCTGACTCCTGTTCTGCAAATGCTACCTATTCAATCACTAAAAGCGAAGAGAGATCCAGCAACTCATGGCTGCCAGTATGCCGCATGGAGAACTGTTCTCCATCCTACTTCAGATCCAGAGAGGCTAATACCCAGAACAAACTGGGTGCTTTACCAAATATTGAATCTAAAGATGTGCCTCGTGAACAGAAGTATCTTACATCAAGTCCAAACTTATATTTCTTCACATCTGATAAAAAGCCAGAAAGCGCTGTGATCCAATCTCCTGTGCCAAAGAGATTATCTTTGAGTGAAAGAGGTAAAAATCCTACAAAAACCCCTTCCCAATCCAAAATCCTAGACATCTGAACATTCAGTCTGCATAGATGATATTTATTTACTACCTAAACTAGTAACAATAAGTTTTAGGATCACTCAAATCTAATAAGACTGCAAAAAGAGCTGAGCAAAATCTTAAAGTTTCTCTAAAAAATACTAGTGTGAATGTAAAAAACTGAGGAAGTAGTGACTCAAGTCAAACTTCTTTAAATTTGCTAATTCCTTTTTGTGGATAAGAGATTTGGCTATTAATTTAGTCTGCCTTTAATATAAAAAGATGTATGAGTTTGAGTGTTGGTTTTTGTTTGGGGTTTTTTGTGGTGTGTTTTTTCCTTTTTTTAAAGGATTGTTTTCTTAATAACTTAATCTGACCATGATGATTTCTTTACAATATATCTGGAGGGGGAGGGAAGAAATAGCTGGCCTCTTAAAACATTCTAAGTTTACCTCATGCAAAAAAATAGAGACTTGCCAAAAACGCATGTGTAGAAGTAGATGCATAAACCAATTCCCAACTCAGAGGTTCCAACTATGAACAGTTCCTGGTGTTATTTGGCAGTAAAAGCTCTGGTTTTATTAGGGGTGGGGTGGGGTATGGTGGGTGGAGGGGAGGCAGCCAGTTGATTGGGTTTGGGTTTTTATTCATCTTAAAAAAAAAAAAAAGTAATTTAAGCTGTGGTATGCTGTATGTGCTTATGCTATTACAAACATAATATTGTAGTTAGATGCTGTGGTGTATGGGAGTTAGTATAAGCAAATAAAAACGGACAATAACAAACTTATTTTTTTGTAGGATGGAAGCAGTCACTGGGGTACAAAGCTGACCACATGTATGATGTGAGCTTGATCTGTGAGGAAGACCTACTGACTACTATCTTCTGTGCATGTGATGTAGAGCATACAGGTTTGCCAGTGGCTTTTCATTGTTCCGTTTTAGTCTCCTCTCAACAAATTTTCAAGGCTGAGGTCAAGTTATGGTTCATGAGACATGCCAATCTGTGATACACTTAGACTGACTAGCTCCTTTAGCTGGGTGGCGGATGCAGAGTAAACATCTGTGCCTCTCTTGCATGGTACCTGCCTCTTCCTTCCCCTTCTCCCCTCCCAGCTGATCTTTGCTGTATTTTAGTGCAGAGGAAATAGAGGAGCAACATGCTTCTAGCAATCAACTTTATTGGAAATGACTGTTTGTTTCTTTTGGGCTCTTTCCTCTTAGAAAAGAGAACTTTGGGAAACTTGAGAGCAAGAGATATTTCTTCTGCATTCCACCTCAAACATGACTAAAAGTGCTAGAGAAAGGAGTCATCCAGCAGAGTAAGATAATGTCGGTCACAGGGTTTGCCCAGTTTGAGGAGGGACCTGAAAGTAACAGCAGAGCAAACGTGTCAAGTTTGTTCTTAAACTGAAGTCTACAAAACTAGTAAACTGAATTTTCACACTTCTGTATCAGAAAAAAACAAACAAAAGCTCTAAGCTTTTCCTTTCTAGTCGTGCTAGAACTGCAGGGATCAGTTGTTTGCCTACAGCTCTTGAGGGCAATTGAATACACACTGGTGCAGATCAGTAGCATGCCTTTTTACAACTTTTTATAATGGCATACTAGACTTCAGAGTTTGATGCAATGGACACCTGTATCTACTTTAGGAAAAGTAGCGGTTTCCAAAATAGTTGATTATTTGAGACATACAACCAGTCGGGGATTAGAAGACAGTGGTCTTGAAGAGCTGTGCGACATGCTTGACCCAGATCACAAAGATGTCTCCCTGGACCTGGAAACATATCATGCCATCATGAAAGAGTGGATTGAAGACTGTAAGAGAAAATGGTAATAGCTTTTAATCAATCTATCTCGAAAGCTTTTGTGAAAACAAGAGAGTAGAAAGTTCTCCTGTGGCTTATGCCTTCTGTACTATGTGACCACAGTGTGGGTTTTGGCTGAAAGCTTTTAAATGTTACAAAGTTGGTAAGCAATCCAGTGTCATGCTGATTTTGTGACTCTCCATGCTTCCCTGTTTCAGGGAAGATGGTGCCACCGAGGAACCTACAGCAAGCATGGGAGACCTGGAATTTAAAGCGCATAAAAACATCTCTGAAGGTGTAGACCAATTTTATTCTGTTTTTATTTGAGAAAACTCCACTTTCTTACATTATAACCAAAACCCCCACCTCTTTCAGCAAAAAAGATGCATGTCCGGATGAATGTTACATCAGGAAGCTTGGAGGCCTTTGGGGGTGATGTGTCTAAAGGAGACATGTAAGTCCGTTTAAGCAATTCTTTCTCAGAACTTAGTACTCCTAGCTTTGAATTACTTGAGAGCAATTCCTAGAACCGCTGTTTCAGAAACCTATCTTTCAGAGTTTCTAATGGTGACCTCAGTCTGCAGTAGATCTTGATGCTATCATATTCTTCATCGCAGCTTCTGCTCAGACTTAAAAACACAGTAATAATTTTTCCTGCTGCTATCTTGGTCCTTCTGTGACCATTTGCCTTTTTAATTCCCTGTAGTCAGAGTCTTGCAGTTTTTCTTTTCCTTTTTAAATTGGTTTCTTCCCTCTCCCAAGTTCTTGGGTGTATAACAATAGAAGAAATTATCTCCTCAAAATCTGGTCCTTGGTTTTGTTTGGGTTTTTAATTTTTTTTTTTTATAGTCATGACTCTGACTTGGCTTCTGTTAATAACAAAGCACTTATCTTTGAAGCTTGTGGCATTTGTTAACTTTTGTATCTTATTGCATGGTCAAAAATATTAAGATCTGCTTTCTGATGCTTCCCTATCATTTCTCAGGATCTCAAAAGGGTGATCCTTGCTCAAGTTTCAGTTGAAAGCATAAAGGGGGGATAGTTTAGGGGGAAAGAAAGGATCCAGAAATCGTGAAGTTAATACAAAAATATTAGTGGTGGCCAAAGAGGTGATTAGCAAAGGCTTAAGATACTGTCATGCAGACATGTGCCAGATGTGGCACTTGTCTCGTAGCATACTTCAATTGCAGGGAGCATAAAAAAAAATATGCTTAAAACCAAAACAGTTCCTGGTGTCCATAGAATTAGAGAACTGATTTGAAGATGGTCTGCTATCTCTGTGCAGAGTAAATGACTGTACGCTGCAGCATTGCAAGTTCCCTGTGGTCTCACCTCTCTAATCAGTGTGGTACAGCATCAGGACTTTTAAAAAGTCTAAATTAGACAAAATTGCCTTTCTCAGATTTTTCCTGGTTTTGTTATGGGAACAGGGAGACTTCTGACTTGATAACCTGTGTTGCGGACCTGCAGTACAACAACCAGAAGCTTCAGGAAGAGAACAACAAGCTGCGTCTCACGCTGGAGGCTGTGGATGAGACCAACAATAAGCTGTTGGCAGACAATGAGGATCTACGTCAGCAAATAAAAAGGTGGATGACCCTGATGGCACCAGGTCTACGGTGTAATGGCCTTGAGCAGATCTATGTTATTCCAAGTGGTCCAGCCTTTAGCCTCACTGATGCTTCACGACAGCAACTTTCTTGACTTAATGTAGTACCTGTAAGGTTTAACCTTCTTGTCTGATTCTTCTGCTCTGTACCTCCTGGTTCTTACAAAATCAGTCATTCGTCTTATAGACTGGCTCTTGTAGCATAAGGTGCTGCGGGTGCACACAGGTAAAATCCTAGGGTAAAGCAAAGTCAAACAAAACAAATTACATACACACACGCACAAAAAAAGGCTTAATGTTACCAAGAGAACAACCAAGCACTGGAAGGCTTCCGATTCTAGGCCACACGCCTGCTGCCAAGCACAGGGGAAATAAGCACGTAAGAGATATTTTGTTAGTCCCTTGAGGAACTAAAGTGAGTTGTCTCACTAGCTTAGTATTGCTGCAGCCTGGGGACCCATCAATGCCATGAGTACAAGCCTATTTTTACAGTGAGTTCATAATGCTCATCTGACCTAATTAATTCAAATGTGACACGGTTATGTCAACTGCCAAACCATTCCCAGTATCTTCTGTGGAGATTAAGGCAAGACTCCTGCAGTGTAGCTGGCATGTTGAACCACATGCTCCAGGGTTCTCGGCAGCCTAGAGCTAGCCAGGAAGAGGGCCTTGCACCACTGGTTAAATATAAGTTGGTTGCAGTATCAGATTAGGATAAGAAAGTGAGGCAGAGTTTATCCTTGAAAACTGAAATGGTTTCTGTAACTGCTAACAATGAAGTATTGTAAAGATGAGTTTATGTGCTCAAGTAACCTGATATAGTTGACTGTAACAAGCTAGAGGGTGGTTTTGCTTGCATCCACCTAACCATATCTTGGATGCTATGTTTGCCTGGGGTTTCATCCCTTACTGTGAGAGCAGAAGGGGGTGACAAGTACAGGGGGTAAGTACTTGAGCCTTTACTTACTAGACAAAAATGACGGACTTAAACTTGATTGTTGTTCTTCTGTTAAGCATCTGTGCCAAAGAATAAGTCCCTGGTGGTTTCTAAAAATACTGTTCTTGGTATTTCAAGCCTATCTAATGACCAACAGTAACGTGCTGGTTTCTCTGGATTTACTTCCCCCCACGCAGCATCCAGCACTCTGTGCTGAAAGCCAAATCACTGGAAGAAGAACTAGAAGAAGCAAAAAACAACCTGAACCTGTCAGAAGAGAAGAGGCAGCAGGTTCTCTGCCAGAATAAGCAGCTAGTAGGTGCTCTTATTTTTTAGCTTATGTTGTACAGTATATCATACCTTGCTGTAACAATGGTATGACCTCTCAGACTGTAAAAATCAGCAGTATGACCACCTCTGTACCAATAAGTACTGAGGCTTTTTGAGGATGTTTGAAATGTGACTTATTAGTGTTACAAAAAAACACTGTGAAGCTTTTGCATGAAAGTTTCTTTAAACTATTGTCAGTTAAAACAAAGAAAACAATTAAAAGGGCCAGTCTGGCATATAATAATGCTTAAAAACAGCAGCTGTCATGCTACCATCATTGAGCTCTGTCTGTTTTGAAGTTAGTGGTGTTCTGCCAGAAATTCATATGACTTTTCTAGAACCAGCAGGGATAGGAGACTCAGTTCAGATGTCCATACAAAAGAGTAATTTTGCAAAACACCTCTAGGTTATTGTCAGTGTCCATATGGGTTGGCAGATATGACAGAAACCTGTCCATTCTGCACTGACAGCTGGAAGCTAGGCAGCACACCTTGGTGTGTCTCAAAGGGCATGAGCTGCCTACATGAGAACATCTGAATTGCACCCCAGGTGTCTGAGTAGCAAAGCCTGTGTGACTGTAAGAAGTGTAAAGCAGCCTGATAACAAGGCTGATGTGGCTGCAGCTTTAGCAGGTGTTGCCAGACACCAGAGCATAGGCTCTCTGGAGAACATGTTTGCATTGCTGCCATGCGTATAGTTCACGCTACAGTGGCATCTCTGCATCCTGCTGTGTGGGTGTAGCGGTAAACTGGTATTCCATAGCTCTGTGCACTGCTGATGGTGGGTATTTAGAAATCGGAAAGTGTCTTCCATGCCAAGCAAGAACACAAGATTTTTTTTTTGTGCTATTCTGCTGCACTGTGTGCATATTTCTGCTTTGCTTTAATTTGAATTACATGCATAATTCTCCTTGTGAGAAGGAGGTGGAGTAGGAGAGAGAAATGTTATTAGAAGTTTTGTAGTTGTGCTCATAAGTCCTTTAGTTACTGTTCCCTGTGCAGTGGAGGCACTGAGTGGGATACTACTACCTTTCTTCATGTCTGATGTGAAAAAGGTGTAGTGTGGCGCACAAGCTTTCCAGATTTGTCTTAACTCAAGCATGAGCACAACTAGATTCGCTCACTCTGGCCTTGAATACCTCCTTCCTATCATCTAGTGGTCTGACTTTCACTCTGATTTGAAATGCCTGTGTCAAGCCCTTCAGTTCATGAGCTGGACCAGCCTCAGCACTCCCGTCTTTGCTGTGCTCTCTGAAGCAAAGGAGTGCAACACCACAGTTTCATAGTGGGCTCTGGATGTGTTTGGTCTGTTGCTTTTTGGCTTAGTTTGACTTTGAATGTTGGACTTTACTTGCTAAAAACAACTTCTCTCTCTCTTTCTCTTCTCCTTGCCCCCTCTCCATCCACCAGGAAAAAGAAAATCAGTCTCTCATCATCAAAGTTTCTTCTCTCCAGGAAGAGGTAAAATAAATCATGACTTTGCAAGTACATATTCTTGTCTAGCTAAAAGTTCACCATTAAGAAATGAAATGTTTGTCACACTTTGAAGCCTTATATGCCAATTAGGTTATCAAAATATCTTACATTTTACAAAGATAACTTATCATAAAACTTATATCTTGAAATTGCACTGTTTCAAATTTTCCATTTGCTGTGTAAGTAGGGATACAAGCTTGGGGAAGCATGGGGGACAGGGACAAACAGCTTTTTTCCCCTGATTTTTTCAAAGATTTATAAACAAATTCCAAATATTTCTAGTTAACGCAGCTATAAATATACTAACTCTATATTGAAACAATCTCTATCTAACATTTTTTCATTTCATATTCACTTCTGTTTCCCTCCTTTGGATCTTAAATGAGGAACCGTGTATAGAGCTGTAACTCCAAAAAAAAAAAAATGCAGTGGCGAGGGGCTGCAGTGGCGAGGGGCTCCACTGACAAATGGATCCATTGACACTGACCAAGGACCCACAGGAGGCTTGCAGGGAATATACTGCTAATGAAGTTATATCTTTAGGCTTTCTCTTTTTTTTTTTTTTTTTGTTCAGAGGAGAGCTATTCATTCTTACTTTCTTTTATTTATTTCTTTAAAGTAAATATTTTATGAACCAGTTTTTATCAGGTGACAAAATATTTTAATACTTGCTTACAGCCTGTATTTTAGACTATTTAGGATGAAACAGAGAAACGGGTTAAATCATGTAAAGTAATAAAAAGAAGTACCTCATGAATTCGGGAATATATCATCTATTATAACAACACGGTAGTCATTATTCTGTGCGTGTTTGCCATGCTCAAGATTAGGCTTTCTGAAAAGCACGTAAGTCCAATATTAAACTGCATCTTTCAAAAAACAGGCCTGCAGCATGAGAACTAAAAGCTGTTCTTTAGCTTGCTAGGTCTGGTAGTGCTTATCAATCACACTTTGAGGTTTGTGGGGTTTTTTTGTTAACAGTGCTCTGGAGAAATGAGAGGGGAAAAGGATTAGGAACGGTTTCAGTGGGGTAGGCACATACAATGTATGTGCATAAATGCTGGGAGTGCTTTAGAGTAGGCAGTAGCTTGGGCGTGGAGATGTCATTTTGCTGAATTTCTTCAGGGAGAAGCTGTCAATCTATTCAACTGTGCCTAAACACTCTGTATCTTGTTTAGAATATTAGGAATAGCATGGACACTGATGGACTTCAGAAGAAGATTTTGGAGCTATCTAAAAATGCAGCAGAGCTTCAAGTAAGCATTTCAACTCTCGAAGGAATTGAAAGACAGCCTATAGTTTACTCGGGTCTAGTGAGGGGAATTTCTGCCTCTGGAAGGTAGACAGCCCTGAACCTGTCTATTGCAGTGCAATCATAGCTTGGACAGTGTGACAGCTTTAATAAAGTTGCTGTCTGGAGACTTAAAACTTTAAGCAAGTCACAGTTTCATTCTTTCCTTTAAGTTAAACTTTTAGGAAACCTTTTCCCCACTATTTGAGAAAATATATTGGAAAGTCACACTTTGGTAGATGTTGCTGAGACTATTAGACAGGAAACAAAAGGTGACTGAAAGCTGAGAATGCTTTCACTTTTAACTTGGTACAAGATTTGAACTTTGAAACACACAATGCAAGGTATTCAAAGAAGAATTTTGGTTTTCTAAGCAAGGATGCTCTTTTTTCCCTTCCAAGTAGGAGATAGGAACAGACTGGTATTATAATGCATGCTGATGACTGGAATTATTTTTGGTCTTTTAATTCTTTAGATCCAAGCACATATCTATGAGAGCACTGTAGTAAATAAAGAGGCAAGCTTGATCCAGGTTAGTTGCTTTTACTTCATTACCATCTTGACTGAAAATACTGACTATGGGATGATTTGTAAAAAGGCAAGGCAATAGTCTTCACTGTGGTGCTTTTATTTCTACTGTTCTCACACTACAGAACCTGATCCTATAAATGGCTTTGAAGTAGGCGAGATCTGCTTTAGGACCTGGTTATGAGTCAGCATAAGTAAAGATTTCAGGATTTTGCTTTTATTTAAAAGAAAAAAAAAAAAAATCACAGCCTATTAAAACAAAACAAACCCTGCAAACTTCAGAAAAATGTACAGAAACTTCTAAAGGTTAATGCCTTCAACAGCTGCTTAAATAATGTTCCTGCAGAAGATGCTTCCCTTCATGTCTTTTACTTAAATTGCTTAATTTTTGTGTCAAACTAGAAATGGTGATTCAGAGCCCAATGGAACAGGAAACTTATCTTTTTCTCATTACTGAGGTGCAATTATCTAGACTTTGAAGAGTGAACATTTCTGATGTTTCTTTTAAACATATTTTGTATTAGAAAACAAAGACATAAGGGTGTTGGCATTCTCTGGATTCATGAATTATGCAAATAGCTTTCTAGGCTAATGGAGTTTGTTTAGCAGAACACCTTCTAAATCGGCTGATGAAGTATTTGACTATTAGGCTGTCTACAAAAATGAGTGCAGCTGAAGTCAAATATTGGCAAGAGAGAACCTAACTTCAATGTGATCCAGCTGATAATTTTGTAGCTGAGTGTTTTTTAATAGTGGGGTGTTTTTCCCAGAAGCAGCTTAAGGGCACAAATGAATTCATTTTTTTTTTTTTTAAATAGCTCTCACTTTCTCCTCCTTGAATGATTCAAAGCTTTTGTGATGTCTGTAGTACCCTTTTATTTTAAAAAGGCTTTTTTAGTCTATTGAATAAATGAGAAGTTTGAAAGCAGACTGCTAGATTGCATATTCTTCTAGATAAAAGTGAATGGTTTGTATAATCTTGAAGAAACTGATGTGGAAAACTGACTTTACTTGTTGGCATTGGGATCTGTGGGATGAAGGTTTACCTGCAAGCTAAAAAAAAAAAAAATCCTCTCATGGCTCTTTATCCAAAGGTAGATTGGATAGGATTGATGGTCACTGAAAACTATTATGGCAACATTCTTTTCCAGGCCTGCAGAAGGTATATTAAGATAGAAAACAGTGTGTGTGGGTTTTTTTTTAAACCTTCAGTTCCATACATCAGTTGTCTCTGCCAAGGCTGGAAACTTGGTTCTGTTAACCTCACTTTTCCTGCTTAGCTTTGTGTATATCATTTATTTCAAAAACCTGAACTATTTTTAAAGAGGAAGAGCAGGAAGAAGTCATAAAAGAGATGAGAGGACCAGAGCTCCTACTTGAAGTTCCTGTTTTCTCTAAGAAATGCTCTGCTTGTCCGTGCAGTGTCTTCTAACGTAATGGCATAACATGACTGAAGCCTATTGCTAGTTTGTGATGCTAAGAAAGCTACTACTTCTGCTAACTCCTCACTCTTCCAATGAGGGCTGATATGTTCTCTATCAGCCCTTCCATTACGTGGTGTTTAATCTGCAAAGTGCTGCACTCTATGCCTTTAACCATGAAAACTAATGAGAGTAAACTCAGAATGTGGCAACTTGTTTTAAGTGTCAGTTGGGATTAAAACTCGTGTCAGGCATAATATAGTCTAGGTTTTCAGCTAAAACTAGAGTGCTTCTGTTTAGTTTAATCTTCTACTGCTGGTGCAGAAACCAGGTAAGTAATAAACTAAAACACAGCACATGGAAAGAGTTTTTCTGTCTCCTTAATTTCACAAGTTACACAGAAAAGGTCTTCCAAGTGCTTTCTGTTACTCAATATACAAGGCAATTGACTGTATTCTTTTAAATTTGCAACTATTTTAATGTTACATAATTAGGTTGCTGCTCAAACCTACATTGTACAGCTTACTGCTGTGATGCAGGATTGAGTGCAGTGTTATTTAGTTACAAAGCATCATAACTGTAAGTATTATAAATGCACTGCAACGTTCTAGTTGTCAGGTTATGTGCTTTAAAGGTTCTTTTCTCCACAATCTCTGCAGAAGGAGCAGGATATCAAAGAACTGAAGTTAACCATTGTGGAGTGTTCCTCAATAATAGAGGTATGGGACCGAGTTAAGATTTTGATTATGTGAGGGGAACACATACATGGCCTATACTTATTCTGCATGACAAACCAACACTCTAACCAGGTCTGTTGTATGTTCTAGACTTTACGGGCAGAAAAAAATCAGCTATTGGAGAACATGCTACACATGCAGCAAGAGCTGATCTCGTGAGTATTGTGAACAAGTCCCAGGAAGTGCAGTCCATCAAAAATCAAAAAGGGCTGATACTTTTTCTTTTTCCCTGCTTATTTTAGAAATGGGTTGAGTTTCCCATTGTTCTGTAAATTTAACAGCAATGTTCCTGAAGGGATGAATTCGCTGCACTGTGAACTGGAACTTGCTCAGTCTTCTGAGGTATGAATCAAATCTATATTGAATCTCATCCCAGTTGTCTTGTATCAGTAAATAAAGAACAAAGCTCATTCCCTGTAGATCGTTAGATAAGCCTGGAATTTGAAGCCATTAATCCTAGCATGCAAGCATAGAATGTGAAGGTTACAATATTGTCCCAAGTACATTGGAGAAAGTCCAAAGAAAAGCAAATAAAACACTCGGAGATCTGAAAAAAATGAGACCTACGAAGTAAATCTGGAAAAGCTAGAGTCACGGGTTTAGCTGGCAGAAGAACAGACTGATAGGAGAAGATAGGAGTTTTCAAATATATAAAGGCTATTATGCTGAAGAAAGTAGCGGTTTGTTTCTTGTACTGCCTACACCAGACATGAACAATGATTTTCAATTGCAGGAGGGGAGATTTCTTTTTCCTTAATGTCTAATGTAGTGAAAAGGAAAGTTAAGCATTTAGAGTAAGCATCTCAACAAGGTTGTAGAGTCTTCATCTAATTTACTCTTTAGAAACTCTGATAAGCATCTGTCTGTAGGTACCATTCCCTTGCCCCTCAGCAGGTACAATGGAGACTGATCTTTAGAAGTCTTGTCTAGCTCTTTTTTATTTTTCTTGAGGTCTTTGGATAGTGACCCAGAGGAGGACAGGAGAGGCATCCTCCTGATGAGTCTGGCACAGACTGACAAAATCTTAGTACTGCAGTTGGGCCTGTTGGTTTGGGGTTGTAGTGTCCCCAATGTCCTCCGCAGAACACCCAGTGTGTGGTCTGGTGACTTGGGAACTATGCTTTTGATCAGACACACTTCATGTAACACTGGAATTTACTGTCTCTAATTTACTGTTCTTATAGCTTTCCAGCACTCCAGTGGAGAACAACTGGAAAAAAAAAAAAAAAGCAATTTACATGTACACTATGGTTTTGGTTCAGATTTTTATCTGAGTTATTCTATATCCGTTTCCCTAAAGACATTCCATGGAGTCCCATCCTCTCTTACAGTGCCGTCTTCCCTTCAGATGCAAGCGGTGCAGCAGATCCGATAACAAGTATATGTTATTGCAATGATTTTTCTTGCAAGACTTCTCTGTGCTGCTACTTGCTTTTGTATGTGGTGCATTTGCAAAGAGTTAGCATTTGCAACAGAAAAAGTCTACTAATGGACTAAAACTACAGGCCCAGAAATGAGGTGTACTTGGCTAGACAGCTATGTTTCAAAAGTAAGATATTGTCCCCTAATCCAGCTCCCCACAGCCACAGTGAGTCACTGTGTTTACCTCTCAAATGCTGTAATGAGGTATGTTTCCACCAAATCACCTGTAAAATAAGTAAGGGCTCTGCTTATTCATCACTTGGTAAAGCCTCTTCTGAATAAAGATAACTAATTATTGACTTCCTCTTGCCTACTCCTGACATGAAAATTTGCATTGGATCACTCGGCAGCTTGGCTGGCTTGCTTTTTTTTAAATCCCTAAGACATGATGGTTTCGAAAAGCTTTTACAAGATTCAAGTTTTGGTAGATCTGACCTTCTGGTAAACACAATGCAGGGATACTTCAGAAAATTCTAAATGTCACTGATGCTAGTTTGCAATAAGGAGATGTCAAAATAAGCTAGCTGGCTCTTCTATCTCTTCAAAGACTACCAAGACTGAATGGACATCCCTGGATGAAACACTGGACCGTGAAGTGCTGTTTTTACTTCAGGGACCTGAATATACGGGAGAAAAATTTAAGACTATCATGCAAAACCTGGTCAGTGGCAGAGCTTATGTGAATAAGGATGTGGTCTTCTATCAGCCTTTAACTAGAAGATTTCTCCAAGCATTGATAATCAGATCATGTTTACTCCTCTTGAAAAAATAAGAATAGCTTCTTTGGGGGTGAAGGGGGGGCATGCTTCCTCTAACAATATCACTTGGCACCTACTCTAACACTAACTTATAACCTGGGTAATTCTGGCAGCAGAATCTGTCAGACTAGTACTAGAAATGCCAGGGCTTGGGGGGTTTTTTGTTTTGTTGTTTTTGTTTTTCAGCACAAGGAAGCCTCTGAAGCAGAGGAGCTTGTCATGACTTCTTTACAATGGGCAGAAGATCCTGATGTGAACATGCAACAGGCTTGGGAAAGAAAACTTGTGGTAAGTAACTGTTTCTCTGAAGCTATTTTATGAAATAATGGGGCTGTGCAAAAACTTAGGGTGGATATCTTACAGCTGCATGCTGTGTGTATTAAGTACTTGAGATCATAGCAGTCCATTTGGGGGTCAGCGATGGCTATAGGGAGAGAAATATCTTTCGTAACTTTTTATTTTAAGAGGAAGAGGATGATTGTTTTTCACTTAAATGCTGTGCTTTTCCTGGCTTGTCTTGTGCAAGAGCTCACTTTGTTAAAACTGTATTTTAAGGAAAGGGTAGATGAAGTAAGTTGAAGAGGAACATGAGGTCAGATGGTAATGCTATATTGTGTGAGCTGTGAAGCTTTTCTGCCCACTACATGTTTCTGTATGCCTTGAGCACCCATTTTGCCCTGTGCTCTGAATCTGTCTACAGTAGTGGATGGTTTCACCATTAAGAGGAGGAGGGAGGTGGCTTTATAACTGGATTTCCAAGTCAAAACCTTCACAGGGTTTGCTTTCTTTTGAACAGCAGAGAGTTCTACTTTTGCTGGACACACTACACAGAAAAAGTTTCTACAAAAACATATTTTACAACTTAATATTGCATAATGTATTTTTACTATTCCTCATACCAAGTGAAGCTTGAAAGCAAAAACTTTTGCTCAAGGTGACTGGCAAAATACCTTCCCTGTGGTAGCAGCAGTCTGTGGACACAGCTCAACTCTTGTTCTTGTTCCCTCCTCCCCTTCCATATAACAGCACAGTTTCTGAAATTTTAGTCTTGCTGGATGTAGCTTTTTTCTAACATGCTCATTCTTACTAATCTGTTGTTAGGAACACTACTACAGAAAAGTCCACTAAACTGTATATTAATGCTGTATTTTGGCTGCTTAATAGGCACAAAAATGTAAATTCATCCCACTTAGGTAACAGTAGGTGGCACGGCAGTAGGTGCTGCTTTAAGCTGTTAACTTTTAAGGAGAAAGCTACCCTTCTTTTCTTCTGGTGCTGCAAAATGTTGTAGCTGGCCCTCTTCATCTTTCCTGGGCAGGTGGGAACAATCCTTGGAGCCTGCAGCCAGCTTTTTTTTCTTTTTTCTTTTTTATGTAAATCCTGAAAGCTTCCCCTTGGAGAAGGTGCAAGCATCTTGGTCTCTTCACCCTGCTGTGACTTTGGGTAGACTCTAGGAAACGGCTGGCTCGTGCATTGCTGTAGCTTTTCTATCTTGACTAAAAACTTCCTCCTTCAAAGCTGTCACAGCTGAAAAATACTTACTAATTTACCATTCATGTTGGGTTCATATTCCTGTGAAACGTGAAGCTAAAAACTTTTGGTGTGGGTGTTGGAGTTGATCGTGGCTCCTAGAGAGTGATGCAGTTGGAAACTAAGCTAACAGAGGGTCAAGGAAGACAAGATTCTTTAAAAATAAAAGGTCCTCTCCTTCTGAGACCTGTGGGGATGAGAAGTGACTTAATGTCAAATGTATTGTCTTCACCCAGCTTGAACAAGCCAGATATGTGGGAAATATAGTATATGGAGCTGAAAAACATTAGATCAAAAAAAATATATATATATTCAAAGTAGCTTCTTCCCGCCTTAGAGAAAGCTTTTGTGGAAAAATTAATCAAATCTTGAACCATGCACTCTTACTTGAAACCTAAACACTTCCCCACCATTTCCTATGAAATATATTAGGGATGAGTTTTGCTGGGTTTTAGTATTTTTTAAGTGTGTTTTAAAATATATTATACATAAAGTAAGTTTTATGTGTGCCTGTGGCTTTGTGTGTATATACATATATTTAAGCATATAAAGATGGTGAAAGTAAAAACTTTTTTCACCCTTCACCTGCTGGAAGATAAGAATGTGGCACATGTGCCCTGATAAGCCTATACCACTTACATGTCAAAACTGTCTTATTTCTAAGAGCAAGCACTGCCTGCCTCGGCTGAGAAACTGATCTTCAGGATGTGGGCATTTGTACATGGTCACATCCCATGTCATCCTAGTAAACTTATAAAACTACTCAGGCTTGTTGTGCAAAACAAACACCCATTTCTCCTTTATAATCTCTTCCTTATTAAAATGTATTTTTGCTCATTTGTCTCTCTCCCTGCCCCCTTCCCCAACCAGATGTGTGAGTAGATTAAAAAATATTGTTGATTATCTACCTTCTTTATTGCTGATACTGTTGGGTGTAGGTGATAATACTAAATGGTGGAGCAGGGAAATCAGTTCTTGTTAAGTAAATTGGGGCTCTAGCTTACTCTTTGGCTCTGCTCCTCACCTAACCATGTGACAACTCAGTTTCAAAATTCCACAGGTTCTCAAGCGAGAACTAGGGGAAAAAAGACACCTTTGGATACAGAAACTTCATCTCTTGGAAAAATACAAAGAATCCTTGGATAAGGATTTTATTCGAATGGCAGGCAACCTGAGGAGAACCAAGACAGAGCAACTTCACCTAATGAAAGAGCTCTCTGCCAGGTACCCCTTCAAAGCATGTGTGTCTGTTTTGTTTTGGTTGGTCGGGCTTTTTTGTTTGCTTAGCTGTTTGGTAGGGTTGTTTTGGTTTGGCTTTTTTCGTCTTGTAGAACAAAATTTACTGAATTCTGACAACTTTTTTTCACAGAGGAAGCTATCTGCTGTTTTGGAGAGTGGATCTGGTTTTAGCGTAATGTTTGCACTTTGTGGGAGTTAAGGTTTTTGTATAAAGTAACATACGATCTTAGAGATGCCTCTGAAAATGCTAGGGAGACCACAGACTGAGTAGTTAAAGCAAGAGGGCACTGCCTATCTAGCAGGTGCAACCATTAAATAAACTGCTGGTTTTGTGTGAAGCAGAAGACCTGTAAAATATATGTCTGCAGGTATAATTGCATTGGGAGACAATTGCTAGCCTCAGACAATATAATGTCTCAGTTTCTCAAGGGTATAGCTTCAACGAGTTATCTCATTAAATACAAAATTGTTTACATTTCAGTTTTTTGGCACATGGTTCCTGCTATGAGTTTTGATGTTATACCCGCTGTCTTTTGCTGCAATACCTGTAAACCTCTGCCTGCCCACCTTCCCTCTGCTCTTTGGATATTCAGGGAAATAGCTAGTCAAGGGGGTGTTTTGCCAGAAGAAATAATCTGAATTTGTTGTCTTTGTGGAACCCAGGCTTACTCATATTGTCAATCTTTTGCTATCCTATGCTAAATGTAAATTTTTGCATGCGTGCCTTTACCTGGGTTTGGGGTGTAAGCAGCTTCCTAGGGCTTTGCTTCCCTGAGAGCTAATGCAGAGCAGTCATACTGCACTTTTGCCTGACTTACCTTCCACTTATGTCGTTAATGTAGACCTCCCACATGCTCTCCCTTCACTGGAAAAGAGCTGATAAAAATATTGATGGCTTGGTTTCTTAAAGCTATCTCTCTGTATCAAAACTGTTTGTGGTGGTAGCAACAAGTAAAAAAAAGTGAAGGTGAGTTAGAGAAGAAATGGACAAAGGGTTTCTGCAGTGGAAAACAAAGGGGTTCCTTGAAAGCTCTCATCTTTATCACTGGTTCTGATGGTATCTGCTTGCTGTCAAGTGAAATGCCCTCTGAAACACTAGGAAACTAATCTGATGAAGCTGTGTATCTGCATATAATACCTCCAGGGTATCTTTTCTAGAATGATTGACTCTGTATCAGATTACTATTTCTCCCGAACTATGAGACAATGTGTTCTTTTGACCAAATTGCAAAAGTTTACCCCACTAAGCTCTTGCGCTTTGAGAGTTCTTTGGATATTCCAGAAGCTTCCACTATGGTACCCAGCTGGCTGGGGCTGGGACAGCTATTGTTCTGTTCAGCTGGGGAGAAACCAGGGAAAACCTCCATCCCCTTCCTAATTCTGGAGCTGCTATAGAAAAGCCTTGTCTGCTTACCGGGTTGAATTGTGCTTAGCAAGAACCAGGTCCCTGGTGCTGGATCCTGGGGAGCTGCAATATGTAACAGCTAAATGTGGTTCTTGATGCATGTCTCGACAACTAGCATGTGTCATCTCCCGGGCATGCCGGTGCTAAAATGTCAGTAACGGATTGTGGTTTGTGCTCTCTCACCCCGCAGGCAACGTGAGATAGTAACTGTCAAACAGTTACAAGAAGAAACTGCCGGCCAGGCAGAAGCCCTTGGTTTAGAGCTGCAAAAAGCTACAAAGCAGCTTGAGGATGCCAGCAAACAGGTAAGGGACAGTCTAGTTCCTTCTAAGCAGGAAACAAGCAAGTAGATGCAGAAGTCTACATACAATGCATTGCTGCTCTTGGGAAAGGAAATCGCATGTTCGGAATGGAGTGCCTCATTGCAAAAGTGGAACCAGCAGAGGAAGTAAAATTTGAGGGGGTGGTGACAACAGTTTGCTGATGAAAGAGGCAGCATTGCATATTTGTGGTGGCTTAAAAAAAAAGAAAAAAAAATAACCAAAAATAGCTTCCATATAGTCCACCCCAACGTAAAAATACAGAAGTTCAGAGGGAGCTTTATCACTTCCTGAGAAAGAACAGATGCAGTTTGGTTTCATTTACATGAACTGTAGAGGCTCCTTGTGTTAGCCAGGTTGCTTTATTTTTTTTCATTCCCTTCTTTTTTCTTAAATATTATTTTATGCTTAGGCAGAGGATCAAGTCCAAGCGTTTCGCTCTGCTTGTGAGGAAGCCGCATCCTTGAAATGCAAGTTAAAGGAAGCCATTTCTGAGCAGCAAAAACTCAAGGATGTGAATGCAGCCTTAACAAGCAATTGCCAGTTGCTTCAAGAAAAGGTGGAAGACCAGAAAAGTGAGTAAATCCTGGCAGTGTGCCAGCATTCACTCTTGCATGGGCAAATTCTTTATGGTGTAGTTATGGCAAGGGGGGGAATAACTGATCTGCAGGTCATCTGGTAAAACGCTCTGTGGAGGTTTTTTTTCTTCCCTTCCTTTCTGTTTTTCTTTGTCATTTTAAGAGATCTGCAGCCATGGCATCTGGGCTGAGAACTGAGTGAGATCCCAATGAGTGGGTGTTGGGCTGGACCAAAGCTGCAGAACCTCCTAACAAAATCTCCAGTTGTAGGAGGAAGGGTTAGTAACTCCATGGGTGGCACTGGCAGTCCCTTATTGAAGGTGCTGTTCCTACACCTGAATAACCCACCTTATTTCTAACCAAGTCATCGCTCTTTCTTAAGCTTCCTGTACCAAATAGACTTGATTTTTACGTTCTGCATTCTGCTTGCTGCTTTTGTTTTATTTGCTTTGTGTTTTTGAATAACTGTGTGGTATTAGGCTGTTCTGTTTAGTAGAAATCAATCATGTCATTGTATGCAACATTTTTGCTATGGAACTGTGCAAATGTCATACTACCTCTTGCTCACTTGCTAACATCAACACCTCAAAAGCTTGGGAAATTAAAGAATGCAGTGGTTTGATACCAGCACATGTGGCTTTTTCATTCCAAATTCTGGAGTTTGTATCACTTATAGGAAAAAAAATTGACTATTATAAGTGGACTGAACGTTTGGCTTTAGGCATGCATTTCCCAGAGCAGTGTGACTGAAGCTCAACACGCATGTGCGTTGTAGTTTCACAAAGTTGTGTACAGTTTGTCTTGTAGGAAAATTTACATGGGGACCCTATGCCTTAGCTCTAAGGCACAACTGTTATTCACTGATGTGGCAGAAACAGCTCCAGACTGTGCTTGCTGACATCTGACCAGTATTTTGGTATTGTTAACATGTGTGTGCTCATGTTGCTTTCATGCTTACTGCTTTCTTCAAACTGTGGAATTTTTTTTTTAGCAAGAGGCATAACAATGGAAATAGTGTCACTTTCTAGCTCTGAATAAAAGCTCTTCTGCAAAATGAGCTACAGTAAATGAAAAGAGAGAGAACCCCAGACATGTGGAAGAGACTGGTGCCACTATAACTCAAAAAAGAAGAAAAAAATTTAACCCCAAAGAGAACCCTCCAAAATACGCCACCACCCTGAAAATGGCTGAGACTTTGGCTTTAAATGACTCTAGGTAGTTTGCAGAAATCTTTCTGTAGATAAATAGAAACTGGTAGATGTGTAGAGAAGTTGCAAAATGTTATGAAGAACAGGACTGACAAACAGGGATGGGAGTCAGGGAGGACAATATTGGTTCCTGCAGAAAGCCGGACAGGTCTAGTCCCCCTTCTGACTGAAGGGCTCGGCTGTGGTCTCTTCCCCACCTACCTACCCACTCCATTCCCCTGCTTCCTCCTACCTATGTGGTAAGAGATGAGAAATTAGGGAACCTGTTGGCCAAGGACTCACCCTAACTCAGCCTGGCACAGCTCCTTCCATTTCAGATGTCTAATCATGCCTTGCAGCTAACTGCTACAGCCCTCATCCAGTGAAAAATCTGAACGAGCTACTGAGGGCTGCCTTCAATTTTTGCTTGGGCACTAAAGTGACAGTGCTAATGAAATC
>NW_009633181.1:4000-4519 GCF_000690535.1 Cariama cristata | reverse complement strand
CAGTTACTTAGAAGAAACTGAAGGAAAAATCTACCGAAAGGATTGGTCTTGTTTTAGCCAAAACCAGGGCAGGAGCAGCTCAGCCCGTCTGGACAAGCAGGAGCTTGCAACTCCCTAGGGGCAGAGCAGAGCCCCCTGCTCCTGCTGCCACTGCTTCTGCCCCAGCCTAGCGCAAACCCTCCGGCCCTTCCCCTCACTCCTATTTTTTCCTGTAGGATATGGTTCTCCTCCAGCCCCATCCTTTCTGCAGGCGGCTTCGTGGCTGTAGGTTCTCCTAAATACACACGTGTGTGTTGCTGAAGCAGAAAGATGACAGTGCCCTGTAGGATTGGAGATGTTGGTTTATTTTAACAGGTAATTTGAACAGTCACAGATACCAAAGCCGAGGGGATGTGGAACAGCTGTGGGCATGGCTCCCCGGGAGCTGGCTGCCCCTGCCTGACATGAGGTGCACAGCAGCTGGGGGACCCAGGGGCCTGGCTGCCTGTGGGGGCTGGAGGACAGAGCCCGGGGGGGGGG
>NW_009633181.1:2586-3954 GCF_000690535.1 Cariama cristata | reverse complement strand
CAGAGGCAGGCAGCTGAGTCCCGAGGTATCCTGCATCAGCATCCATCCCACACCGCAGCAGAGCTGTCTACACATGCTGGAGCGCAGGGGGACAGAGTCAGAGTGATCAGCCCTGTGGACAAGGGGGCAAAATCCCAGCACACACCACCAAGTGACTCCCTACACACCCATTTCCCTCCCCAGCCCACTGCTGAGCCTGTGCCCCAGAGCCAGGGGTGCCCCATCACCCCATGAGGGCTGCAGCAGCAGTGCAGGTGACCTTCCTGACTCATGGAGCCAGAGCTGCAGGGCAGGAGAGCTCTGCATACTTGCTTTTTGGCTGAGCAGGGCTCTGCAGTGAGGCTCAAGCAAATTTGAGGGGTCTGCTCATATCCCCCCAAGCTCGCTGCTGCGAGCCCTTCCCAAGCCCCTGGCAGGCCAGACCTGGGTCAGAAGCTCAAGGCTGCCCTGCAGCAGGGTGCATGCAGGCTTGCCCCTCTCCTGCTAGCCGGGAGTTTTGCAGGTTTCCTTTGAGCTCGGGGGGCTGGTGCAGGCCCTGCCAAGCAGAGGAGCGAAAGACACTGTTTGGGCTGGAAAGCATGTACTTTGTGGGGTGGGGAGTGGGACTGAAGCACCTCACCACACTGCCTTAGGCGTGCAAATCTAGCGGGAGCCAGAGAAAAGCCATAAAGCAGCTGCAGACAGACGTGCAGGTTGTTCTCCAGGAACAGCACAAGCCCCAGCACCAGAACTCTTCCAAATTCCGCTCTGGGCCCCTAGATTTAGGAGCTGGGGGCTCAGCCTGCCCCACAGCAGCTGGACCTTCCTACCTCCTTCCCTGCAACTACACAGCCTCCATCTCCCATCCTAGTAGCAGCGGAAGGAGCAAAGCAGAGCCAAGGACCCCTGAAACCTTGCAGCCCCCATTTCCAACTGCTGGTGGCCTTGGGGGAGGGATGGAAAATATCCTGCACACTTACCCCATGGCCCCTTCCCAGTGCTCTGCACCACCGTGCTGCCTGGCATCAGCAGCCCCACAGGATGGATGGGGGACAAACACTGCAACTGCTGCTCAGAGCCCCACCAACTTTTTGGGGTGCACAGCCAGGCTGTGGAGAATTCTACTGGGCAACTACCTGGCCAAACCTGGGTGCCTGCACTCACATTCTTCAGTCCCTGCTAGCCTGGCAGCATCACACTGCAGCCGTGCTCCCTGCAGGTCCTAGCACTGCAGAGCTGAGTCAGGGCTGTTCCTCCACCCTCCCAGCCCTGCGCCAGCTCTACTCTAAACCCTGCAGGAAAGGCAGACGGCAGCCCTGGGTCCCACTAGGATCACTGCCTCAGGGCTAGGACCCAGGCCCATACACAGGGCTGGCCTGCCTCAAGCTG
>NW_009633181.1:0-2545 GCF_000690535.1 Cariama cristata | reverse complement strand
GGTGGGGAACACGGGGTGGGGCGTTCCCCTTCTCACTCAGCCAGGCCCCTGGGCACAACCATCCGCAGAGCCCAGGCCAGGGGCTCCCCCACTAATTCAGCTCTGCCACCCAGTGTTGCTTTCCGGGGAAATGCCACAGTAATAAATAAGTGTAAAAATAGACCGATGCACCTTTTAAGCAAAGGAAAACCATGGGGAGAGTTACAACCAGTGACTCGAGCATAGCCGAGGTGCACAGCAGGGAGCAGGGGGCAGGCAGGGTGAAGCCTCTCCTGGGCTGGCCCCATGAAGCCGCCCAGCTTGGTGAGCCTGGCCTTGCCCTGCTGCGCTCCCGGCTGTGCCAGGCGGCAGTTAGCGGGACAGGGGCGTCTGTTTGAGGGAGATGAGCACTGAGCGCATCCGCGAGACATCCTTGCTCTGTTTGCTGCTCTTGGGGTTGAAATCACAGAGCTGGGCCACCTTCTCCCACTCGGAGCCTGGGGTTTCCTCCTTGGACTCCTTCAGGAATGCTTCCTCCGAGGCCCTGTGGAGACATTGAGGGTTGTCACTAGCAGAACCTTTTCCAAGGAGACCCTCCCCTCTGTTTGGGAACCCCTCGTGTCCCCACTTCCCGTCTCCTTGCTCCAGCCAATGAGCTCAGTGTCCTCTGGGATCCAGAGACAGAGGGTGCTCAAGCCTGCTGTTGGCTGCACTCACCCAAGACATCGCTCATCCTTGGGCACTGGGGTGTCTGCCTGCTCCCAAGACTTCTCCACCCCTACAGCCGTCCCCAAAAAGGCACAAGACCTCATGGCTTTGCCTCTTCAACCAGCCCCCACAGGGGCATTTCCAGGAGCTCCACTTGTCTCCGAAGACTTCACCATTTGAAGACACTCAGCTGCATCATCTTCCCTGTGGGACCTCACCAGGGCCCAGTACCTCCCAGCATCCCCCCTTCCCTTGGCTGGGCAGCCAAGTGCTGGGGCCAAGACCCCCAGACCCCGCGGGGCAGGATACGGTCTGTAAGAGGCACGTACACATAGCCAATCACATCGGCGTCCGGCTGCTGGTAAAAGGCTTTGTCAGCGATCCTAGCCCCCGAGGCACAGAGAGAGAGAGAGCGCAGAGCAGACAGGTAGGCAGAGGGTTAGAAAGAGAGAAACAGAGAGCAGGTTAGCGTCCTACCACAGAGTGTGACCCATTCATCACAGCATATCTGGCACCAGGTCCAGAAAACCCTGCCAGTGACGGCAGGGCTGCACAGACAGTGCCTCAACCCTGCCTCGATGTGAGGCCCACATGGGGGGTAGGAGGCACTGAGATCCCAGGGTGATCCCAGTGTGGTCCCAGCCAGGGTGACTCTGCACAGCCACCGGAGCTGCTCGAAGCACAGAGGCCTCTCCCCTTGCCTGGCAAAGCTCTATCCCTGCAGGGCTGGGCCCCACTGTGGGGGAAGAGGCCCCCAGACATCCTAGGAAGGCAGATCTGGATGCACAGCAGCTCTTGTCACAGTCCTCATAGCCACACTGACTCCAACATACCTGTTGTTTGCCCGGTTCTTCTCCATCTGCTCATTCTGACGCAGGTTCCACTCCTCCAGGTCCTTCTTGGCCTTCTCACGCCATTTTTTTTCATCTAAGGCCAGAGCAAAACAAACCCCATCAGCCAGACTGGCACCCACTGGGTCTGCTGGGCAGCCCCTAGGCAGGCAGGACAGCCGCAGCCCCCCCAGCCTGTCCCCTGTCCCACTAGCACTGTCTGAAAGGCATTGCTTTCCCAAGGATAGCAGATCTTTAGCAGGGGCACCCACACAGCGTGGGACACGAGACACCCCTCTGGGATGCAGCAGGGTCACCACCAGGTGAGAGACCCCAAGATCCCCGACTGCCATGTCACGAGGTGCCACAAGCATGGCCA
Source organism: Cariama cristata (assembly GCF_000690535.1). NCBI lineage: Eukaryota > Metazoa > Chordata > Aves > Cariamiformes > Cariamidae > Cariama > Cariama cristata. The sequence goes on along the minus strand of NW_009633181.1, from coordinate 649 downwards.
CACGCAGCCTTGGGTCTCACCCAGCTCCTCCAGGCGCTTCTTCTGCTCCTCCCTCCACTTGCGGATGCTCTCAGGTTCCTGGGTCAGCCGGTCAGCCTTGGCTATGGCTGCATAGGCATCCGTGGGGCCGTTGGACTCCTGCAGGACATGAGCACCTCACCATCTGAACCAGTTCTTCCCACAGCCCAGTCCAGCCCCCTCAAAGGGCTGGAAGCAGGGCAGGACTCCACACTCCCTGCACTCAGACAAGCCAAGATAGGAGGTAGGGAGAGTGACAGCCTGGGACATCTGGGACAGTGTCCCCAAAGTGCTGCTCAAGCTGCTGTCCTGGTTTTGGCTGGGATAGAGTTAATTTTCTTCCTAGTGGCTGGTATAGTGTTATGTTTTGGATTTAGTATGAGAACAATGTTGATAACACAGTGATGTTTTTAGTTCTTGCTAAGTAGTGTTTATACTAAGTCAAGGACTTTTCAGCCTTTCATGCCCAGCCAGCAAGAAGGCTGGAGGGGTAAAAGAAGTTGGGAGGGGACAGAGCCAGGACAGCTGACCGAAACTGGCTAAAAGACTATTCCATACCACATGACAACATGCCCAGTATATAAACTATGGGGAATTGGTCGGGAGGGGCTGGTCACTGCTCAGGGACGGG
>NW_009633180.1:960-2475 GCF_000690535.1 Cariama cristata | reverse complement strand
GGAAACAATATGTGTTAGTAGGCGTGGAAATGATCTCCGGCCTGGTTCAGGTCGAAGCGTTTCCACGAGCTACCGGGGAAAATACAATACGAGCCCTGAAAATTTGGTTTAGCTCACTCCCCAAACCCGATTCCATCCAATCAGACAACAGCAGCCATTTTACTGCCACCACAGTGCAAGAGTGGGCGAGGGAAGAGGGAATCAAGTGGGTGTTCCATACCCCCTACTATCCCCAAGCTAATGGGATAGTAGAACGAACTAATGGGCTCCTGAAGCGATTCTTGAAACCTCACAAGCCACATTGGGTGGAACGCCTTTGGGATGCAGTTACTCGGGTTAATGATCATTGGGGGATAAATGGATGCCCCTGACTGAACGTCTTTTGCCCTAAACCCCTGACTTTAACTCTGAAACCTCAGACTCTCAACAGTACCAGAGGACTGGATTTTTCCCCTGGACAACCAGTGTTGGCAGAACTGCCAACCATTGGAACCGTTCCTCTTGTACTTGCTGAACCCCTTAACAATTATACCTGGAAGGCAAAGGATGCCTGGGGGAAAATTCACAAAATTAACACCAGATGGATTATTCCCTCTTTTTAACCCGAGAAGCGATTGTGCTTTTTGTTTCAGTTTTAGGGAGAAGAAAACAATGGAACAAAACCGGGCGCATCCACGGAAGAAGCATGTATTATCTTTAGTGGTGCTGTTTTGGGAACTCCTGCATCAGGGTGAAGAGACACCGATCTCTCTCCCTGCCTCTGACCTATATAATCCCTTTGAAGATAATGAATTTGTTTTGTTAGGAAAAACTGTGAGTAATAGGAAATTGTTATGTAGGGATCATTTGACCTCTATTTTTTTTTTTTCTTCTTCTTCCCGAAACAGCTGGTCCCCACCTAGGCGTAAGATGATATTTTAGGTGATGGAGGTGTTGTCCGCAACAAGCGATCTGTTGAGGTTCATCAAGTATTGTTTTAACCGCACCCAGAAGAGAGGGGTCAACGTAGGGAAAAGCAAGTGCCGATGGACACTCACACATAAATTGGTTAACAAAGATAGGGACATTCGTATATGGAGGTGGGTTGACGAAGTGGGACGCGATAAAGGATTTGGGGGCTTTTGGTCAAACAAAAATGAAACCTTTGTTGCTCATTGGCCGGGCGGCCTTAGTTATATTCAAAATTGTAAGTGGAGAGGTAATACTGGTGCCTGGTATTGTACTGGCCAAACAAAAAGGCATCACAAAAGTAGGAATAACAGCTTTTTTAGTCCTTTGGGAGACAGCAACACAACTTATTTCCAGTATCCAAAAACCGCAGTTGGACCATTTGCCAACGGCGCCAAAGCCAAAAAAGGACATTATTGGATTTGTGGACATACTGCTTATAAACAACTACCAGCAAACTGGTCAGGAAATTGTTATGTAGGGATCATTCGACCTCTATTTTTTCTTCTTCCCGAAACAGTTGGGCCCCAACTAGGTGTAAGACTATATGATATTTTAGGTGATGAA
>NW_009633180.1:0-705 GCF_000690535.1 Cariama cristata | reverse complement strand
GAGCTTTTAAATCAACAATCTCAACAGATGCGCACGGCAATCCTACAACACCGCATGGTTTTAGATTATCTGTTGGCTGAAGAGGGAGGGGTGTGCAGAAAACTAAATATTTCTAGTTGCTGCTTGGAAATTAGTGATGTAGGTGAAGTGGTTCTTCAATTAACCGCGGACATTAGAAAACTAGCCCATGTCCCCACTCAAACATGGAACGGCTGGAATGGTGATTTGTGGTCTTGGTTGCCGGGGGCACCATGGGTGAAACAACTTTTGTTTTATTTGTTGTGTGGAATAGCAGCTTTAATGTTTGTGCCTTGCATTATACCATGTCTAATACAGTTAATCCAAAACGTTGTAAGTAATATGCAAGCAATTACTATGACTTCACCTGATGGGATAAAACAGGTTAGATTTGTGAAACAAACCAAGAATACAGCTGTCAGAATCATATAAATTGTTGCTTGTTAGAATGGCGTAGTTATTTTTGTCCAAATTTGGGATAGAAGCTTCTAGACTCGGACCGCGCATGCTTCTTAGGCTAAGGGGGACGTGGAAATCATTTTTCCTACTGTGTATCCCAATCCCGATCCAGCGGAGCAAGGCAGCAGACGTGCGGACCACAAAGGCCGGACCTCGATCATTTTGCGCCGTCGACGCCTCAGGAAACAGTATGGAATCTCTTACCCCTTTAGTTCCCCTGTACTATGT
>NW_009633179.1:0-1001 GCF_000690535.1 Cariama cristata | reverse complement strand
AAAATCCCCATTGCTGAGGTAAAATCCCCCTCCCAGAGGTGAAAAATCCTCTTTCCTGAGGTAAAACCCTCTTCTGTGAGGTAGAGGTTACCTTTCCTGAGGTAAAAAGCCCTTTTCCTGAAGTAAAACCTTCATCCCTGAGGTAAAACCTTCTTCTGTGAGATCAAATTTGCCTTTCTTGAGGTAAAATCCCCCTCCCTGAGGTAAACAAACCTCTCTTTGCTGCAGTGAAACCCTTCTCTGTGATGCAAAAAAAAATTTCTGAGGTAAAAAATCCTTTTTCCTGAGGTAAAACTCCATTCTGTGAGGTAAAAACCCCCTCCCTGAGGTAAATACTCTATTTTTTTTCAGGTAAATCCCTCCTTTTTTTGAGGTAAAACCCCTCCCTTTCTTGAGGAAACTCCTTTTTTTAAAGTTAAACCCTCCTTTTTTTTTAAATTTTTTTCCGGAGGAAAACCCTTTTTTTTTCTTTTTAAGGTAAAACCCTCCCTTTTTTGGAGGAAAATCTTTTTTTTGGAGTTAAATCCCTCCCTTCTTTTTGAGGTAAAAAGCCTCTTTATTTATTTTTTTTGATGAAAACCCCTTTTTTTCAGGGAAAAAACTTGGGGTTTGAGGAAAACCCGTCTTTTCTTTGGATGAAAAGCCCTTTTTTTTTTTTTCTTTTAAGGAAAAACCCTGTTTGTTTTTTTTTTTCGAGGAAAAACTTTTTTTTTTAAGGTAAAAACCCTGGGTTTTTGAGGAAAAGAACTTTTTTTTTTTTACAAAAACTTTTTTTTTTTTGAGGAAAAACGCTCTTTTTTGTCTGAAGGGAAAACCCTGTTTGTTTTTTTGAGGGAAAACCCTTTTTTTTTTTTTTTTTTTTAAGGAACAAACCCTGGGTTTTTGAGGAAAAGAACTTTTTTTTTACAAAAACCTCCCTTTTTTTCTTTTTTTGAGGAAAAACCCTGGTGGTGGGGTTTTTTTTTGAGAAAAAACTTCTTGTTTTGAGGAAAATCCTCCTT
>NW_009633178.1:599-1639 GCF_000690535.1 Cariama cristata | reverse complement strand
GGAGAAGCAGCAGCTGTCACCACCAGTCCGAGCAGCTCCGTGGGCTTCCCTGGCCAGCTGGGCATGTGGAAGGATATCTCGACTGTCCTCGGCCTCCCAGCCGTCGGGCTTTGATGTTCGGGAAGATCTCCCGGATGATCTTGCCGAAATTGGCGGCGCTCCGAGGGCGACAGCGGAGGTTATCGCAGTATCGCCTGCCGGGGAGAGCTGCGGGTTAAAGCCGTCGAGCCCTTCTCGCTGCCCTCCGGATGCACCAGCTTCTCCCCGCCGGCGCGGCTCGTTCCAGGAACCCAAGGTTGGGCTGGGCCGTTCCCAAACAATCCCAGGCACTGGTTGCCCTCCGAACCGACCGCCCCGCCGGGCTTTGCTGGACAAGCCCGGCCCCGGGGAGCGATGCTCCTCACGCCAGGCCGGCCCCCGTGCTCACTTGTAGGCATCGTAGACGTCCTGCTTGGGCAGGCAGGTGTCCGTGTGCTCTTCCAGGTGGTTCCGGATCCAGTTGCACGCGTGCATGTACTCGGCCGTGCTCAGCGAGCTCAGGTCCAGGCTACCGCTGCGCCCGTCGGAGCCCGAGACGAACACTCAATTAGCAGAGAAGCAGCACAAGCAGGACAGGAGAAGGCAGAGCCGTGGCAATCTCCCTCCCAGCTTCTCGCGACCTGTATCCCCCACCAACATCCTGACCGCCCCTGCTCTCCCGGACACGGTCCCAGCTCGCTCCGGCACCCACCTCTTCTCCCCCAAGCTTGGTCCTGACGGCAGCTGGAGGTAGAGGTAGAGCTTGTCACTGTCTGAAAACTTCTGGACATCTTGCTACGGTCAAAGGGTCCGCAGGGAGGGGGAGGATGGACCAGAGACAAAGAAAGGTTAAGGATCCAAAATAAGGGACCGCTGACGCAGGCGGTGCTCTCGTTACCCTCTTAATGGCAGCAACGGATGGAACCAGAGCAGCCCTGAGCCTGCGCGCGAGGGAGCCGGGCAAAGAGAGTCACGGGGCTGGGGGAGCGGGTGCCAACCCCTGGGCAGGGTGCTCAGGGGTT
>NW_009633178.1:0-356 GCF_000690535.1 Cariama cristata | reverse complement strand
TTCCCTGCCCCGCCGTCCGTCCCTAGCGCCCGCCGCTCGGCGCTCCGGAGGACACCACCGTCCCCGGGCCCTTCCAGACCCCACGCGTGCACCCCAGCGTGAGCGGCAACACCAAGACGGGGACGCTGGAGCACCGAGAGCACCCGTGGGTCAGCGCAGCCCGTTCTCCCCGTGCACCCACAACCCTGCTCCGGAGCTGCGTGCTCTGCCCTAGCCCCAGGGCGTAAAACCACATCCCACGGGGTCGCAGCGGACCGGTCTGCGCTACTGCGAAACCCCAAATTGATTTTGGACCCAAAAGAGGCAGCAACCCGCCGGCACCGCAGCACGGGGCTGCGCTCCGTCGTACAGCACCC
>NW_009633177.1:46665-65023 GCF_000690535.1 Cariama cristata | reverse complement strand
TGACCAGCAGGTTGATGGAGGGGATTCTCTTCCTTTACTCTGCTCTTGTGAGACCACTCCTGCAGTACTGCCTTCAGCCCTGGGGCCTCCAACACAAGAAGGACATGGACCTGTTGGAGCAAGTCCAGAGGAGGGCCACGAAGATGATCAGAGGGCTGGAGCACCTCTCCTATGAAGACAGGCTGAGAAAGTCGTGGTTGTTCAGCCTGGAGAAGAGCAGGCTCCAGGGAAACCTTAGAGCAGCCCTCCAGTACCTAAAGGGGGCTACAAGAAAGGTGGGGAGGGACTTTTTACAAGGGCATGGAGTGACAGGACAAGGGGCAATGGCTTTAAACTGGAAGAGAGAAGAGATTTAGATTAGATATTAGGAAGAAATTGTTCACTGTGATGGTGGTCAGGCACTGGAACAGGTTGCCCAGAGAAGCGGTGGATGCCCCCTCCCTGGAAGTGTTTAAGGCCAGGTTGGATGGGGCTTTGAGTGATCTCGTCAGTGGAAGGGGTCCCTGACCACAGGAAGGGGGTTGGAACTAGGTGATCTTTAAGGTCTCTTCCAACAAAACCATTCTATCAATTACATTTGTAATAACGATGCAGGGTTATGCCTGCTTCCCTGAAGCCTCCCTGCTTCCCATTCCCAGGCCTGCCCATCCCCCACTGCTGCAGGTCACTCATTTGAAAAAATGAACTAAAAAACTGTGACAGCTTTGCCAACAGCATTCCTGTTTTCAGACATAATTCAACAGAACATAAAGGATGCAAATAACCTCACGTTCAGAACTATATATAGTTACCCCTTTGGGAAAAGCAAACGCTGAGCACTAAGGGTACGTATATAGGTTAAATAGGTCTCTTGTCTTGAATCGGCATCTCATGATAAATAACAAGGATTTTACTGTTCCTTCTGCTACAATCAGGTATCAGGATGAACGACTGAGTTTATGACAAAGTACTCAATCATCACATGCATAATATAAATTCTGATGGTCAGAACACATTTATATCTTTATTGATCTGCCTTTTGGTAGCAAATGCTGTAAATTACTAATCTTCCCTAACAATGAGAGAAATACTCTACACTGAAATGTCACCAACTCCTGTTTTCTTAATAAATCTTCTTTCAGTTTAATTTTTAACATCAAGCACCATATAGTGTATTTTAGAGCACACACCTGAAACCTGACAAAGGTTCACTCACACTAAAATTGTAAAACTAGGTATTTACTACACCTTTACCTCTTCTAAAGCTTCAAAAATTTACAACAGGTTTCCCAGCCTCCTTTGGACTGGGTAGACACAACAATTTATTCTGGCTCATGTACATGGTTTAGAGAAAGAGCAATGGAAACTCTATGGAGTGGAACCTCTTGCAGCTCTCAGAATGGGTTATGTTGAAATCCTTAGAATTTTACCACAGACAACAGAAATTCAGTCAGAACAATTCTAGGGAGCATCTCAAAAACACCAAATACATTTATTTATTGCATTATGAAATTGAGGAGGCTCTACCCTTTTATCAAGAATAGGTCTGCTCTATTTCTTTGGTCTGTCCTTGAAGACCCAGGAACACAAAGAGCCTTCAGAACCTTTTACAACTGAAGCTTTTTATTAGAAACCTATACCCTTTTGACACTACAGCATGCAGCTGATTTGAGGCAGCTGGAGCATAGAGGAGGCAGAAGATAAGGAAAGCATAATCTGATATTGACAGTTTATTTCCCTTTCATCTTATGTCATAGCTGGAAAGGCAGCTGAGGACAGAGATATTTTTCTTTTCTTTAGTCTTTAGTGCATTCTTCCCTATCTTCTAGTAAATAAGGACAGCCACTAAAAAGGCAATTATAGATCCACTATGCCATAATCACAGAGCAGTTGGGAAAAGTTTCTCACATACACCATTAAGCTGACTGCCTGATGCCCTCTGCTGTGAACCCCCAAATCCAGCCATGCGATGACATCTTCATTTGAACTATTTCACAAACACCTGGGCAGATGAGATCAGGTTAGTTCTACTATTTAGGAGTCCACAGACAGTAACAACATTCTTCCCATTACTGTGTGACAGACCTGAACTGTACCCCATGGCGCACAAGGGGACAGCAGGCACACTGGTGCTTCCTGGAGCCTCCCTTAATCTAAAAGTATGCTGGACCGCTTCATTTCCAGCTCTGCTGTTGACTATTGAGTGACTGAGCAAGATGCCCTTCATCTCATTTTCTTCAGTTGTAAAAGAAGGAATTGAACTCATGTTTCTATTCTACAAGCACAGATGACTTAAAAATCTACTGACAGGAATAAGGTATTACTATTCTACTGTTGCTTCATCAGTCCAATGCAAAGGTACTATTATCAGGCAGAAACGCTGGATTATTATCTGTTTCATATTTTTTGCAACTCCAGTTTTTACTGCTTTCCTATTTCTGTACTTCTGCCTTTCCTACTATCAAAAATGTATTCCAAACAAACCTGGATCATCTAGAACACATCCTTTCTTTGAGAACTAGAATAATTTAACTAGAAGGAATAAGTTCACCCCTAAAAACAAACTACTACAAGATCAGCAGAGACATATTTCGCTTCGCTTCTCCTGCCATCTTCCTTCCTTCCCACTCTGTATCTTAGTGTTCATGTCTATCACGTCTGCCTTACCGTCCTCAGTCTTCTGCCATGCTCAAGTCTTTACTTTCACCAAATATTACGGAAGTAAAACCCATGTAGTAACAGGTGGTAACATCCTGCCTTTACATTTCCTTTCAAGAAAAGCAGAGAGGTGGCAAACATTGGCTATTACGAAAGGCCTTCCCTCCAATAAATTGTCATAACAGAGCTCCAGAAGTATTTAAGCTTCAAATTAAACTTAAAAAGCATCGCAGTGAAAGAGCAAGAGGCAGACACTACTTGAGAAACTGAAATACTGGCACTTACTATGAGCTCGAAGAACAGAGTAAGGAAACTTTGTCTCATCCGACAATTACTTCACATGCTCCCTCCGATACTATAATCTTCTATGCAGCATACTATTCCCAGAATTGTTAATGCTTTCCAAACAGACTTGTAACCACCATGGACACACATGTTTCTCACTGCACTATACTTATACTGTTAGTGTTTACAACTGAGAATAGGAAGCCAATAAACCCCCAAACCATGGGAACCAAGGGAAGAATGAGTGCTTATCACTAACGGTAAGGAACTCAACAGTATAGTTTACTGAGTGAAAGATCTTGATAATATGACATTTCTAAAATGTAGCATGATTCTTTACAGGGTCAGGACTTCAAACCCGCATGGGAGTTTTGCACCTCTACCTAAAATTGCAGGTTTTTACTACAACTGCTCATCAGAAAGCTGGAGATAATTTTACCATTATATATGCCCATTCATCTGTATAAAAACATCTCATGCAATGCTCAAAAGTGGTGGAGATTTTTTATCAGGTACTACAATTTAGTATTTCAAGTTCATCTGTAGACAGAGTCTCAGAGTCTACATCAATGAATAAAATGCAAAAACTTACAGATTTGGTGGTAACCTTACACATCTCAATCTGTATCTTTCTGATATTTGCAACCTCTTTTTCTTCTTAGACACTGTGAAATTAATGAGTTATGTCAAACGCATATCATGTTCTCAGTGACAGAAACAGTAAAATACCCTTTATGTAATATGAAGAGAATGTCACCAAACAGTTGCTTAGATTGTGAAAAAATTTGATCTGCATTCAGAGAACTGACATCTAAATGGAGCACTTAAAACCTATATAATCTAGATGATCTATTAATTGAATAACTCTGAATGCAGAATCATCAATGTGAAATCCAGCTTGTGAGGCTGTGTTTAAATTCAGTACAAAAAATTGAGTTTATCAAGACTAAAAATCATATTTGCATTGTGTTTGCAATGTCATTGCTAAAATAAAAGCTACAGTCTGATGATAAATGTGACCATAAATACTGTAACTTCACATTTTTACTTTAGTACTTCCTGAATTACTTAATTCTTTAATTCCCTCCAGCTCAAGAATGACTAATTAATTCAAGGAACCGTGATAGCTAATCATTGGTTAAATAAATTTAAAAGGAGAATGTCTGTCCCTGGAGATACTATTGTTCATTTTAATTAAAATTACCATTTTGTGATGTAATGTAAATAAAGGTTATTGTATCCTTTTGCTCCGAGAACATATTTACTCTTCTATCTACCCCTTGGTTTAAACTGCCAAGAAAATTATTTGCAGCATGTGAGATAATTTTAGTGAATAGGGTTTTTTTGTTAATTTTAACATACAGCCTGCATTATTTTTTGAATGAATTCTGAAGCACTGTATGTCTAAAATGGTGGTCGACACAAATTGCTCTCTTAAGAGAGCAATGTCACCTATGCTGTAGCTATCAAAAAAAAAAAAAGGTTCATAAACATTCATGAGTAAGGAATAGAGTGAACTCTTCAAAACTGACATTTTATCTCAACACAGAAATAACATAGGTAAAAGTATATTATTTTTAACGGTCAATTCTCCAACAACTGATGTGGTTGTTTACATGGCCTCATAGGAATGGTAAACCCTATATGTAGATAAAATAAACAGATAATTAATTCTTTCTCACATTATGAGTGGAGGAGCCAAGTTCTTCATGGACAATTACAGTAGTACAGATAAATAGGCCTACACAGAATGTTACTGACCTTTTAAAAGTATGTATGTGCTGTATCTCAGTAGATACCAAAACCAAAATTAGGCTGCTGCCAGAGATGACTTGGCTGAACTTGTGTCTTGTCTGTATCTTTTTAAAACAAAATATCTACCTTGGGTTAGCTATCTCATTGTATAAATCCTTATGAGGACAACACATTATCTCCATCTCAAGTCAAGGTCAACAATGCTGGGAATAGAAACATAAATTCACCAAGCTAAAAACTATCTTGACCCTCCTTCCATTCAGATTTTGTAAATAATTAATCTGACTTTAAGATGCTGCTGCAAAATCCCATCTCTTGGGGCAGGAGAATCATTGTTAAAAATACAGACTTAATTTCTGAAAAATATATGATTACTATTTTAACAGTTTAAAGAGCTACCTACAAAAATACATTGAAACTTCCAGCTTTGCCATGTTGTAAATCACTATAATATGTGAGAGAACACTTCTAACAAAACTGCGTCTTCAGACAGTGGCATTTCAAGGGATGAGAATGCGGGCTGAAAAAAGCTACGGTGACCAGGTTTGGCAATCTTGGCATAAATAAAATTATTGTGTAGACAGAACTGAAGTAAAAAGTATGCTTAGCCAAAGCTGCATGCTTGGGTTTTGTCAGTACACGTCTGGCCCACAACTAGAACCAGATAAGCTTGTTATGCAAATGACGTTAGCCATCAGGAAGGAGGTAGATAATGAAATTATTTGAAAGCTAACCACTCATCACAAGTGTGACAGAAACATCAGGCAAGGTCCTAACATATGGATAAAAGGCCATATGGAATTTATACAATCACTGCTTTTAATTTATCATAACTAAGCTGTCACAAGGTGGACATCACAAATGCACAATTAATGCATATAAATGAGTCAATTATCAGTAATGGCTAAAAGGTTTGCAGTTGTATGATCCAATGTTTCATTATTTGCTTTTTTCTAGAAAATCCACTAATGTGAATCCAAGCCTCCATAAAAACATCTTGTAACCTCTGCATCATAACAACTTTACTAACACACGCCCTAGAATGAAGCAATGTCACAGAGAATTCTATTTCAGTGTTCTCTTAAAGGTAGCTACAAAATCAGCATATGCATTACAATTGTTGCATTTCTCCATGTTAAGAGAGTGCATGTGAGCATGCTTCCTTACTTCATTGTGCATATTACCGTAAAAATGAAAAGCAAGATTTGAGAACCTGCGGATGCTGCTGGTGAGAGGAAGTAATTAAGCAAAAGTAATTAAAAATCAATGTGATTAAAAATATACAATTTGAAGATACCAAAACCCCAAAGGACAAGATTAAGAACAAGTATAGTCATAAAGTACTAATGTTTGACTTCTTTTATGAACAGTGCATGCTGAACTAAAGGACTGAACAAATGTTAAGAAATGTTAAACTTAGTTTTTTGTATTGTTCTCAAGCTCAGCAGGGACTTCTAAAAAGGAAGATACCAAGAGAGAAAAACCTGTAAAACAATGCTGAACGTTAATGTACAATGCTTCTGAGAAAGGAATGTAATCTTATTTACCAGGTGCACTGACTCTCTGAAGCACAAGTGGAACATAACCCACCAGTGCTAGAGTACTCCAGAATAAGTCTACAGTCCATAAATACTGCAAAAATAACGTTTCTCTAGAATAGAATGGAATTCATCCACCACCCAGTGACTTTTGTAATTAGGCACTGATTCCACCATAGGTCACAATGTACACTGCTGTGTAAACAAGGACATGCATTATGGAGAAACAGAACTTGGGTCAATCTGCTCTAGAGGAATGTACTTCTACTGCCTACACTGGAAGAGATTCTGAGTTACATTGCAGTAATGATGATAATGGCCTTCCTCCATAGGCCAACCATTACAGTGTACCTAACTTTCCTACCTGATTAAATATCAGCATAGTAAATAAAAATATTTTTCATGAATTATTAATAAAATTTGCACTAGTCTTTCTAATTTTAACTTCTCCTAAAATGGGAAGACACTACTACACAACTGACTGAAAAAGGTATCAGGTAGGGATATTGTGCTCCTCCACAAGTAACTAGATACATTAAGGAACAGAACAGATTCAAAACGTGGATGCGCATATTTTCAAATCTATCTTGAAAAGTCAATACTGAGGAGCCGTGTTCAAAGTATTTGGTTATTTGATCAGTGTAAACTTCCCAAGGGTTTGATAATATTATTTGCCATGTTACACAGTTTAGGCTGTAACAGGTCACAATGAAAGCCTGAAGAACCCTAAAAAAAAAAAATAAATCACTCATAAAAGTTGCTGTAAGATTTTTTTAATATAATGCTAGCAAACTACTACATTGTGATTTCTTAGTTTCACTGTAAAAAGCAAGAAGTAAAGCAAAAGCATATTTTAGTTCAGTGACAGCCGCATCCAGAAAGTTGGTACCATCTAGGTAACATATTACACTCTTGGTATAACTAGCGCTCAATTACATATATTGGGTATACAACCTCCTGAATATTAGTAAAGTGGAAAAAGGCAACTATTTTCTTTCTTATCTTTTAAATTCTTATTTTAAATTGACCAGCAGTCATTTTCACTAATACTTTTTTCTCCTTGACACAAAATTTCACTGCAAAACCATCAAGGAAATCAGGTATATTTATAAACCTGTCCCAAGTCCATCAAAGTCAAGAAGCAAATCAACTAAGGAGTTCAGAGAAGCTATGAAGCAAATTACATGAGAAGATCAAACTGTGCTGTATAGCTTTCAAAAACTGAAGCATGATCTAGAGTCTATGAAAAGAAAACTTAAGTTAAAAACCTGCAGAAGCAACTACTCCATAAACAAAATCTGTTTTCTGATTGGCACACGTAGGCCTTGCAGAATAAGCTGTTTTTAAAAGAAAAAAAAAACTCACTGTGAAATGAAATGGTTGAATCCTCTGCACCATTTCTCAGGATGCAGCAAAGTAGGAGGAGGATTTCTGAAAAAATACAAAGTTTTGGAGTTTAAAATGTTAATGTTTACTCATTATCTCACAGATAGTCAACAAAGAAGATACTGGTTCCACCAGGGAGAAAATGATGATTGAGAGAGTAATGCCTGAATTGTCTATGTGTCCCCTTCAGATGCCTGTTGGGTTTTTCTTGCTGCTGCTTATTCACTGACAGTTCTCCTCTTTTCATGTCTTTCTCCTTTCATGTCAATACCTTTGAAGTTGGTAGTCAGTATAGCTTACAGTGTGCTTCCCAACATTTCCCTTTCAATTCAGCCTGACTCAGGAAGGATCAACTGAAACTGGAATATTAACCTAGCCATCACACCACTTTAGACCTTTACCCCAGATCACCAATTCTGGCCAAAACTTTTCTGGTATGGATAAGTATGGATATCTTCATAGTAAGAACTAACAAACTGTCAAGAACCTGTAGGATCTTCAGTCCAGATTTCAAACTGTATTCAGTTTGCATGACGCTGTAAACTCCAAAACTGTTAAAAACTGATGTTATTTTTAAAGTGACATTTAGCAGACAGTATTTTTACATTACATACTAAGATGGCCTTCCATAAGAATAATATTTTAAACTTTGATGGGTTCCATGTTAGTTGGCATATAATTACGTTCCTTTCTGATTGTTACTGTTAGAGCTATATTACATAAACATACAGAGCAAGGCCTATAGGTCATATTAAGTGAACCAAATTTTAAGTGGCTCAAATTTAAGTGGACCAACCTATAGCAGGAAGTGTTCACAAATCACATATTATACTATGTTATCTTCCAAGGTTTCCTCTGCAACTTAAGATTTGGTAAGTACTGAAGTCTATTTAACTTTTTAGGATTAACCTGTGTTTTATGAAACCTTAATGATTTGCCTTTTGATGCATTTGAGGGCTCAGTGCAAAGGGCCACGTATTACTGAACTGGCAGAAAAAAAAAATCACAGTAAGACTTATTCTACAACAGAAGCACTCACTAATATTCTGGTTTGTATCATGGATCAACCTCATTTATACTGGGGTCACATTCCACAGCATGACACTGCTTGGAAACATCTCACAAAACAAAAAGGCAAACCATAAACAACATAAATTAGTGCTGACCTGCTTAGTACTCTTGAATTTTTCAGGCATATTCATTCAAAGAGTAGTTCCATTTAACAAATACCCTCAAAAATCCAAACAAAATAGTTTTAAAACAAAATTACAAAGTGGCTTTGTAACAGATGCATCATTTTTGTTCATCTGTATCTATTCAAAACAAATGCAGTTATCTGATTTCACTACAGGCTGATATGTTTTCTGAAATTAATATGTTATTACTTTTCTCTTCTGTTAGAGAAGACTCCAGGAACACAATTTTCTTCACTTCATGAAGAAATCCAGAATGTTTGAGATGTGCATCACTTATCAAATTTATCATTAGGAAAAAAAATATAATTGGTTATTTTCAATGACAATAACATTTCAGGGTTGTCTACCATTTACCAGGCTCATATGTTCATATCACCGAATCTGATTTTTTACAAGGAATAAAAAAAAAAATATATTTCTAGAGATACTCCCAGATAAAAAACACTGTATCAAAGAAAGGCAAACTTAAAAAACCTCTTTCTCTATAATGAAAATGGTTACCAGTCCACACGTTCCACATGCATGAACTTTGCAAACACCTTTAAGGGATAGTCAGTTGGGGTCAGTATATGTTTTTAGTCTTTATTTTGCAGGAACGGTACTCTATCTGACAATTTGGATTCTGATAAGACCAACTTTTATTGTACTGTGAAGCACAGGGTATTTATTTTTAGAATGATACCAGTGCTGTCTACTGAATATTTGCTGTGAAATTTTGAATTTCACTGTAAAGTGATTTGCTTTTTCAAAAGCTCAGTTACTATTCATGAAATATGTAGTTTTGTTTTTCTGTTCACACTGTTCTTAAAGTCCTTCCATGGTGGTAACAACAGTGCTTACAAAAAGCATGTGGTTTGGAGGGTCTATTGATAATCGCACAGGGAACTTTTTGAAAAAAGACACAGAGATATGTACACTAGTTGCAGATGTTATGATGGAAACGGGTGGGATTTCATCATGGAAGAACAGACCAGCAGAGCAGATGCCATTCAGGAAATATTTAGTCACTTGCAGGTTAATGATAAACGGAGAAAGTCACGTTTTTAAACACTCAGAACATGTTTTGTCCAACAAATTACTAATCTGCTAAGCTCTCACTGACAGCTACTCTCTTAGAGGTGGCTGAGCATGCCAGGTACCAAATCAACACAACCAAAGAATCCATAATTCTACAGATGTTTTCTTGAGCTTGGTACTTTTGAATTTGTTGACAGAAGATACTATGTTATTCTCAGTGCCTTTGTAGTAAAAACACAGAAATAGTGGTCCTCTCTACTTAAGTCACTAAATTCACTTCAGGTATCCCATCTATAAAATTGAGCTGATAAACATGACCAGAACCTTAATTCATTAACATCTGTAAAGTACATTGGTTCCCCTTGATGAAAGATGTCATTTAACTATAAAGTACAAAATCAGCTCACCCTTTTCGGTAATCATGTCCATAAATGATTTCCAGAAAGGGGCATAAGAGGGTCAGCTTCCTGCCTTCGCTTTGCCTAAGACACCACAAACTGTTTCATGGTTACAGCAGAAAACACCATTGCTTCCATGGGACCTCCAGAGGTGGATGTCTGCAGTAAGGACTCAAACTCAAGTTCTAGGGTAACACAAAAAGCCAGATATGCCAGAGTAACTCACTTTAAGCTTTTTTGTGAGCACACTAAGTCTTTTGCAGTTTGAAATTAATAATTCATTAAGATATCTGCAATTCATATCACATTGAAGAGAAAAGGTAAAACAACTCACATACATTATCAACTGCTAAATCACAGAGAAGCAACACTTGCCCCACCACTTCAGCTCAAAGATCAAACTAGGGCCATTTGCGATTCCAGACTATATTAAATCCAACACATGGAGTTCTACGGCTTTTGTATACTTGCATCAGCCAACATCACTGCATTTCACCAACATCTGGCTGTTTCTGTAGTGGACACACTCACAGCAAAACCAAAAATCTACCTCTTGTCAACTTGCTGACATAACTTATTCTATTCTCTTCATATAAAATTAGAACGCTCTGCATGCAACCTTTCAATCATCCTTGCCACTTATATAAAAAGCTGAAGGACAATATAGTCTTATTTTCTACTATAAGTGATGGAAATTGTGAGAAGTAGATATGAGTATTATTGCAAAAAGTGGGTATAATTGGGCTTGTCTTTTGAAAATGTCCTCTTTTGATGCAAGATGAGTAATCAACCATTTATTTCCCAACTTGGTGTCTTTTTTCCTTTAGTTCTTTCTATAATTCATAATTAGTCACAGAACTACACGCTCTATTTCCTTAGGCAGATGCATTGCTCTTGTGAGGAGATTTTCTACCCTTGTATCCAGTGCTTTCCATGGTCATACTGATGCTGTTTTTCACCGGGAGTTTTACTTCAGTGGGGACTGCAGGACTGAGCCTGTACAAGACACAGCATACAGGAGCACAACGTTCCTTAGAACATGAAGACATTAGCAAGCTTATCAAGCAAGAACTGCTGCTGAATTTTGAATGATACACACACAGTTACGTGCTGGAAATATTTTATCGGTCGAGCTTTATGTGTTCCTTGTCATTCAGCCTGCCTCTGAAGTCACAGCTGGTAAAACAAAATTGGTCATTTTGCCACAATAAGGCCAATGATGCAGCTCAGCGAGCACCACTCGTCCTTTACGTTAAGCTGTGAGCCTAATTACAGATCACAGATAATAGATATTTTTCGGCAATGAGAAAATAAGGATTTTAATCTTAAAATACTTCTATGACAAATTTTAAAAAACTGAAAATGCATCTACTATTTTTTAAACTATTTCAGTATACATATCCATACATTTTATAAACAGAAATCAAGACAGGGCCTCCAATGACCAAACTGCATAATCAGCCTACCACATTGTTTCTAATGAGAAATTAGCAGATGAACATACACAACCTGTCACCATGAACTGGCTCTGGCAATCACAGCCTCGTACACGCATGTTGTGAATTACTTTTCTAGCAGACTGAAGAGACAATAGTTCTGTTGATAGTTGCCTAGGTTTATACATAGACCGTTTTTACATGAAATTAAACCATTAATGCATATTTCCAAAAAGTGAAACAGCCATAGAAAAATCACAAAGTCAACCATACATAATAATGAGATTTCCCCACAAAAGTTTAAGTAAAACAAATGGTTTCTATAAAATACATGAATAATTGATAAATTCTCATATAATTTTAAAGTCTTGCCACTCCAAAGCATGCCCACCTTGGGTAATCCTCCAAAAATAACCAGGCAATCCTCAGCAGGGCTCATAGGATTTCCTAATGCACTCAGTCTGTGGCCCATTCAAATCAATGACAGGTTTCCACTGATCTCAATGAAAAATTCAGATCCTAAACACTCTCCCATTAATCTGTCTCCTACTAAAGGCTATTCAAGTTTGACTGACTTACAGTAATATATTTTACCAAAGTCCACTTTTGAAGCAGGGTACTGTATTCAGCTCCGTAAGGTTAAGATAGAAACTGCAGAGTTTAGGTGTCAGCAGGAGTGGAGATTCAGCACAAAATCCTCCATGTATATGGAGGCAGGCCTTGGAAGTTGCTTTTTAGGTCAATGGAAAGCTGTCATCAACATCAATGCTGCTGCATGAAGCCTCCATGGTTGGGAACCAGAGCAGCACATTGCCTCAACAGACCAGAAGATCAGAAAGAACACAGGATCTACAACAAAATTGGAAGCAATGTCAGAAGTATGGGATCTGGGCAAAATGGCTCCAGGTCTAAAGCAATTGTCTACTCACTGAGTTGATCTAGGGGGCTCCAAAGGCAATTGAACACCCTTTCCTCAAAACGCCTAGAACTATGCAAATCTTGATCATACTGGGCACCAATCTCCCTTAAGTCTTCTTAACTAGATCTATAAGCAAGGCATTCCCATTGCCTATCCAGCCTACAAGGTATGAACCATATGTTGACACTGTATCTACCAAATCACAGCATACAAGACAGCAGGAAAAGGCAGTAGCTCCTTACATCATCTTTAGCTTCTTAGGGCTCAGCACAGTTACGTAAACCTTTCTCAGGCAAGAGAACAGACTAATGCCAGATCATAGTAGTCTAACTGTACAATTAGGGGGCACCAGCAAAATTACCCTTATTGTGTGAGAATGAAGGGTACAGTACATCCCAGGAAAAGAGGGAAAGGGGGAAGAGGGAGTATGCTCCTGCCAAATTCACTCTCCAGACACCTTCTCACTAGCAACTGATTCACTTCCGAATAGTATCTCCTTTTCTACTCCCCCTCCCTTTTCTTTGAAAGGACTGTTTTCCTTGTGTAAATATCTAGTTCAAAACTGTTAACATACAACTTCAATTTCTTATTTTCTAGAATATTAAAGGCATAGATCTATTGAAATAACATGTAAGTGCCTTAATTCTAACAAGGATATGCTGCTTTAAACCAAGATCAAAACCTACCAAGGGAAAAGAATTGGTTAAGAGGAAGGAGAACACAAGACATTACCACCTCATTGCTGAAACAAAAATATTCTTCTTGCTTAAGTATTTTACTATCTTTTAATTACAGAGATATATTTATCTGATATTTTCCTTTCTACTGGAATAGACACTCTTTATTTTCCAGAGGCAGTACACAGTTACAGAAGTCTGGACTGAATCCAACAGCATATGATAAATTTACATCGAGTTGAAAGTTAAACAGACAAATATAACTAAGAGACTGTAGGATCCTAATTACCTGAAAGGGTCGAGGGTATCAATCCACTTTTTCAGCTTTTTTTTAGTAATAGAGGGTTCTGATCTAGTAAAATACAAATTGGATATCTGTTTTCACTCTTTCTCAGAAAAGAATGATGGCTATATATCTTGTAACACATAAATACACATTTGCCCCTTTTTGCTTGTGATTTTATGTGACTATTTATTTATTTTGCTGCCACTAAGTAGGTGACTTAGCAGATTAATGATGACATATGGGCTCAGCTGCAAAACAATTACAAATCTACAAATGAACAAAATATGAACTCTTTAGAACACACTTAAATCAAGATTTATTCACAAGTCTCCAGCTTAGAATATTTCACCAGCCAGCATAATAATGAGCAAAAGTAAATGGCAAAAGATAGTTCCAGAATTATGCACAAATCTCCTTTTGATTTTCAAGATTCACTTTATGCACTGCCAAAACAAAAGTGCTTCAGGAGGAATATAAAGAGGCTATCAAAAGAAACCTTCTAAGAAACCTCCTTCATATGAACAATCCGGTGTTTTAAAATGGTATATATCTGCTAAATTAAAAGTCACCTTTAAAGTAATGAGTACAGACAGAAATAACATGCTAAGCACATTAAATTATTTTGAAAGTCAAAGAATAACCTTCAGAAAATGTATTAAAACAAATCTCAGTTATATAATTTTTTAGTTCATACAGACAGAAAGAAAATGGATGAAAAAGTATTGTAAAGTGTTCTGCTTGGCAACATCTGGATTATCTTTGACTTTTTCCCCTTGAACATTGCAATTCACAGGCCACTGGTTTCAGTCAGATTTGGCAGCTGCAAGTTTTCATTAGCCTTTTTCAGGACTTGACAAGGCATCATTTATTTCTGTCATTTACTCTTCAGTTTGCAGTTTCAGGCTTCACTGAGACAGAAACAAGTATTTTATTTCAGAAATATTTTTGGATCGAGGTGAAAACATACAACTTTGCATTCCAGTGGTCAAGCTTCAAAACAAATATTTAGCATAATTGAATTATAATTATGCTTTGTCATCTCATTTATTCACAAAAGTTTCAGAGAGCTAAAAAGGCCCTAACAAATTAACAGTAATTGAAACAGAGGAAGTAATAGTGGATATTTTTATTTATAACCAGTTCACATCTTTACTGCAATGTAGTATTTTGCTTTTCTATTAAAATTATTGCTCTGTGAATTTGCAGAGCAAGAGAATGTCAGTTGCCAAAGAAATAAAAATGGGATAGTAATACTTCTCTGCCTGACTGAAATACATATGATGTTGTCTAGACACAATACTTCTGTAGCTGCAATATTAAAATACTGCAATTACACCGCATATTTGTAGAATTGTATGGGAAAATAAAATACCTGTTAAAATCTGAAAGTGAAAATCCCACGGATAAATTTCTATGGGCAAGTCCTGAACTGTACATGTTTCAAACTCCCACTGTACATTAGCCAGTTTAAGAGGCCTGAGTAGGCCACCTGCCTGAAGGCACTGCCCAGCGGAGCAGATCCTCCACTCTTGGAAAGCTAAAAGTTGGCTCGAGAGGAAGACTTAGAGGGATGATGCCACAAACTGTTTCTTTTAAGAACTGGAGGAAGATCACCAAGGCAAGAACTAGACAATTTGGAGTCTGACACAGAACATGGTCCTGCTGCACATGGTTC
This sequence comes from Cariama cristata, assembly GCF_000690535.1. NCBI lineage: Eukaryota > Metazoa > Chordata > Aves > Cariamiformes > Cariamidae > Cariama > Cariama cristata. Next base: position 49,818 of record NW_009633177.1, on the reverse strand, counting down.
TGTGCTCCTGCTGAGACCTGCCTCTGCCCAGGACACACACAGCAGCAAAAGCCCTGTCATACCATGGTCAGTGTGCTAACAGTCTTCATATTGTCCTGGTCACACAAGGTAACACAGGGTAGCTGTGACTTTCCAACTGGCTGAGACATACTTTTTGGGGCCGTTCTTTCAATCAAGAGTAAAAAGTTTTCACTACATTACTCCCATGAGAAGGGGGACTTGCTTCACAGAACCACAGAAGTGGTTTTGCCACTTGTGCTTCTTCTTTATCTTCATTTATTTGTCTGACTAATTTAGCTCTTATTTTCAAAGAGGAAGACATCTTCTTATCCTTCCATTTCATGGAAGGGAGCCTTTTCTTAGTTGAGGCTATACAGAAATACAAACAAACCTAACAGTAACCCCATAAAAGAAGTTTACTACCATATGCTTGATATGGTTGGTACTGAACATGGAATTCAATCATTACACTTGACAAAACCAAGCATTTAAACTCTGCATTTTCAACAGGAAACAAGGATTACTCCTTATTTGTACCTTATGACTCAAACCTTACTTGCTGTTTTCTGGTTAGTCTAGTTCATAGCATTGTAAGAACTGGTATTATTCTGATAGCCCTACCAGTCTGGTTCAGAAATGAATACTTATGGAGTGAATACATTAGTTAATAGTGGTATATTTCCAATGGACCATTAGGAAGATCATTATAAAAATTCTGAAGTAATAGACTGAATAAATGCTGAAGCGTAAAGAAATGTACAAGATGTGTAAGAGTATCATTTTTTAAAAAAGGAATTATCATTTAAGGTAATATACCTTCTGAGCATGAGGACAGTATGTGGAATGGAATTTATTTGTTCCCTCTCCTATTCCATCCAATAAGATTTATTCTAAAATACCTGAATTTTTGTCTGCTTTTAAAAAAAAATGTATGACTTAGGAAGCCCTGTAGATTATAACTGGACTGAAAACTAATAAACACAGTATGGTAAACATGAAGAATTTATTAATTCTAAAAAATGTCCTGTGATAGCAATTCAAATAAACCCTCTCTTATGCAGAACTAAATGACAATAATATCAATAAGACCATATCCCAACAAGCCTGTAAGACATTAAAACTCATGTGTCTCTTGAAACAACTGGGCAGGTTGTGGAAAATACCCTGGGAAAAATGTCAACTCACATAAGATAGTTAATCTAGGAAAGGATGAAGGTAGTTAAAATAAATTGAAGGCAAGAAATGTTAATAGTGCAAGAAATGTGTAACAAAACAATTAGTGATGCAATGAGAGACAAAAAAACCCCCAACAACCTACAAAGCTGAAATACGAAAACATCATGGAACACATGAAAATCAAGAGGGATGATTTTTTTTTTATGCAACATTTAACCAACACCTCATGTTGAATATTCTAGGGTAAGCTTTTCAAAGAAGCGTTTCCTGGATAAGTTAACTCATCCAGAGAAAAAGAAGAGTTGAAAGCAGCAATGGTAAATGACAGACATAGGACAAGGGAGTGTTCTGAATGCAGTAGGCAACATCTTGGCAAAAGAAAAGACAAGACAATGCCAAGATTGGGAGAAATATCAAAGGAGTAACAAAGTGAGAAGAGCAAAAAGTAAAAATGAGACACAAAAAGGAAGATGAAGACAAGCAAACCAAAATCCCTAAAGGCAAAAATAGGGTATTTTCTCTCAAAAAAAAAACTCAAACCCAACCCCACAAGCATCATTCACTAAACACTTAGAGCGGACCAAAGAGGACAGAAGTGAGAAAGCAAGAAGGTTAGCGGAAAGATAATTAAAATATTTGAAGTAGGAAACATGGAAGAAAGAAAAGAGTTGACATAATCATTCTGTGTGAGTAAGAGAGCACTGACATTTGGCACAGGGAGATGAAGCAGGAAAATAACCAAGGATATAATCTAGGAAACTGAAATACAATACAGACCTTTAAAAAAGGTATGTTTTGAAGACAGACTCTGTCTAGCACAGAAGGCACACTACCATATGATAGTTTGCATATCCAGGAATGGGTAAAAACTGCAAAGTAGCTGGTGGTGGAGGATGCAGAAGGAATACATTAGAATAAAGAAGCAGCTATGAGAAAAGCATGTTGTTAAAACAAAAAGTAAAACTTCAGGTGAAATTTGAGTGCCTTGAAAATTATTAGATTTTTGCCATTAGGAAAGGATTTCATCTTTCATGGGCATCAATCAGAACTATGGTACAAACAATGTATAGAATGCAATGGCAGTAAGTGTTGAGGATACACAAATGTCTAATGTGGAACACAATTCTTCCTTCCTTCCTGCATTTCCTCTCAGTAATTAATGAGGAACGAAGAAGTAATGACACATGTCGACATGACACGAGCACTCAATTTTAAATAACACATAGAATGGCTAAGCATAGAAGAAAATTACAATTTCATCAAATCAGATCTCCGTTTTTGTTCCAATGTCAGATGTTTCCTGTTCTTTTTGTTTTCCCAGACAGTTCAAGCAGATGCTACCTGTAAAAGTCTGTCGCGTTTGCATGCTGGCAACAGATCATGGGTCATCAACTTGCCCAATAAAGCCATCTTATTGTAATTTAGAACATCTTTACCCAACATTTGTTCTAATATGCAAACAGTCTGATAAGAGGGAATCTGACGTAATTTATTCTGTGAATGAAGAAACCTAGAAGTTACATGTTGGCTAATTTAACCAAATTAAACTGTATAAAGTCAAATCACTTTAGTCAGCCAGGCAGAGTGATTAAAATACTTACTACTATTTTTTCCTAATGTTCTCAGGGACTGTGGTGCTGGATGCCAAAGCACAGCTACTAACTCTCTCAAGAGGAGAAATGTTCCTTTCCCCTGACCCCCAAAGCTACTGAAGCAAGGTTTGCATAGAAAAAAATGTAACTGCTCTCTTTCCAAAAGCACAAGAGTTGCTTCCCCCATTCCCATAGACGTATCTTTAAATTTTTTTGTAAATACAACTTTCAGTTATTGGATCTCATCATTCATTTGCCAAATAGATTAAAATGCCAGTCTCAAATACCTTATAGCCCTAGAGATAACCAGGGCTACGCTCAAGTTGCCTCTAACTTTCTTTTGGATATACTATAAAAATATTGAAACTCTTTCAATTAACAAACA
>NW_009633177.1:36461-46650 GCF_000690535.1 Cariama cristata | reverse complement strand
ACAAACAAAAACAACGAAAAAACCCCATAGTTCTCTCTAAAAATAATTACACCTCTCCTGGAAAATTCACTTGGTTATGATCAGTTTTACCAGCTTCTTTTTCAGTCTCCTAACCTAGTTTTATACCTTTTGTATGCTTTCAATGCTATTTCTTTGAAGGGTTACTAACAACACTGGACAAATTAGTCCAGTGACTGTCTCATTCAGACTGGGTAAGTAAATTATCCTGTTTACTATTTGAATTCCTTCTTATACATCTGCGTGGATGAAGTGAACCTTTTTACCACAGCACAGATGACTGCAGGCTGGAAAGGACCTCAGGAGGTCCCTACTCCAACCTCCTGCTCAAAGCAGGGTCAGCTGTGAGTCCAGGTCAGGTTTCTCAGGGCTTTATTCACTCAGACTTTCACACTGCAAATTCATTTTCATCAATTTTCAACAAGGATTCTTAAGTTATTATGAAAGTCAGCACTTTGAAACCCAGCCCTTGAACATGGCCTTTGCTTTATATACCTACATGCCTAAGATAACATTTAGCTCCATATAAATACTGATACTATCACGGAATTGACTTACAGACCAATTCACCATGTCCTCATCATTATTTACCACTTTCTTCCTCTTCTTTTTCCCTTCTTCTCCATTCCCTGCCTGCTATTTCTTCAAACAACACTACTGTAACCTTTGTGAACCTAGCATTGCACAGTCATTTAATCTGACTACACTTCAGTTTGGTCATATGTAAAATTCTGTCTGCAGAGAATGCAGTATTTGATGTCTTGCCTGGGAGTTTTTCTTGGTCTCACAAGAGTGGTGAAAACTTGCACCTCCTGGAGGAACTCTCGAGAGAGGATGCAATACAACTTTAATCTAAATGACCTTTCATTATCATAAAATAAACCCACTGAAATCATTATTAAGTCCCTGAATACAGTAGTTATAAAGATTTATAACCAATGTCTACTCCAATAAATATGTCTTTAAAATTTTTATGAGTTCTAACTTACCATTACACCTGTGATAGGAAAGAAATATAAGACACTAATTGTTAATGGTAAATGTGTAGATACGCATTGTGCATTATTACTGCACTAATCATGAGTAATGATTAAATATACTGCATAGAATTTTAACATTAATCAAACTGGTAACTGTAACAAGCAAATCAATACCTTTCAAAGCATAGCTCCTTTTCACCAAATATGTTTGCAAAGAGCGTGATTTCTTGTTACTGCACACTTTTGGAAATTACTTCAGAGGACAAAGTACATAGGTATTTGGTGACTTTTTATTACAAAAATAAAATAACCAATGCACATTCATTACAATCCTGAGGATAATTACAATCTTGCTAGAATGTGACTAGTATCTAAAAAGTTTGTCTTTCTTTTTCTTCTGCTTCTATCAGTCAGTGAATTAATTCCTTTACAAATATGAACATCAATATTCTATTTCTGAGAAAGGCATCTGTTTTTCAATTACATCGTGTGAAAGTCTCTGGTACCGTGAAATGTGTGAGGTGCCTTATTCTCTCTGCAATACCAAACTATGTGAAGGGATTATCTTTTTTCATGCAAAAATCTAATTTAATTTACTTGGCTCAATTCACTGTAAGTCATGTGGGCTACTGAACTCCAACATTAATCACCGGCTATAAAGTATGTTTTGGAAACCCACAGGGCTAATGGCTTGAAATGCAGTTTCACTTCTTCAGGACTGCACTCCAACACAAGAACAGAATTTTATTGCCTTCCTTAAAACACCAAGTTCTAACTTCTACCTATAAGGCACAAGTATGGCAAGTTGCCTGCATACAAATTGCCCTGCAAAATCATAAGCCGAATGCACAATAACTCAACAGAACACAAGTGTGTATTTTACGTGTGCAGCAACCTATCGGTAAAGATGTACGCAAAAAAAAGGAAGTGTTTGACAAAAGTAGACATCACAGGTAAAATATGCAAGTTTTAGGAATGCAAATTTATACATGCATTTCTAAGTTGCCAATTGATGTAGCTTTAACCTGAGATAGTGTTCCAGACTTAAACAAAAAAGCAACTGTTTTGCAGCCCCCCCTTTCACCTCCATGAATGACAGATAAGCATTATCACTATTTCACAGTAAAATACCTCTCTCTAAAATTGAGTCACACATAGATGACAGACTGTGTGGTCTGAACATCCTCCTGTCAGCTTTATGGCTCCAACCCCACATAACTTTCCCATCACAGCGCAATTATGAAGGGGACTACAGGTTTTTCCACTGTGCAACAAGGCTTTACTTCAAACATTGCCTTACCCAAGACCCACTGCAGAAAAAAAAAATCCCTCTCTGGATTAAGCATGAGGATGGATATCATGCTAGGCCATTCTTGACTGGCACAATCACAAGGATGTTTCACAGCCAGGAAGTCCAAGGGAATCACTCATCCAGTGTACTCCTCAGGCAGCACTGACTGCAAGTCTCTTGTGAACCTAGACTTTAATGCAAATCTTCCCTCAAGGAAGCTAGATGTAGGAACATCATGCGTCCTCAACTGTGGATGAGTCTGATCCCCAAAACCAACATGGTGCAATTTGCAGCCTCTACATGCAGTTGCAATACTTGGTATTTGGGGCCAGCAAAAGGAGTTCAATGAGGAATTCAATTTTCCTTCTTCTCAGTATTCAGAGAGTTTAACACAGTAACTAAGCCTTCATTTGCCTGCAGCTGTTTCAGAGAGAGAAAGGAAAAAGCAAAAGAAAAGGAAAAAAAAAAAGAACCCAAACCCCCTGAGTTTATACAATGCAAATCCCAAAGGATCATTTTAAAAGAGAAGCAGAATGCAATTTTAACAGACCCTAAATAGTCTGCTTCATGCATGCTTGCTTAATACCAAACCAAGACATTGTTAAAATTTTAAGCCGGGAAACCTGCTCTGGTTACCTTGGTGATAAACTAAAGACAAAAATTGCACATAATTGTTGCTGATGTCACTGCCTCCAATTGTTTCCAAGGTTACAGAGTACCTCAAATAATTGTGATGTTTCATTTCTAGATGGTATTGGAAGCCCATTTTCTGTTCTCAGTAAATTGTTTAGTGCTGCAGGTAATCTATCTAAACCCTATCTAATAAGGCATCAGCAGCCTCTCAGCAGCCTCTGGTAATGATGTAGATTTATATGTTGAAAACGTAGCCACCTAGTTCTTTACTGAGCAATTTGACTCCTAGATTATCTCAATTATTTTTATCCTAAGAATCTATTTCCATAACAAAGTATATTAATCAATCATAAAAAAACATCTGAACACTAAATGTCTTACTGCGAAGCAGTATTACATGTGAATTATCTACCTGGAAGGAAGCTGTTCTTTTGGCTGAATGGTGGAAAATTGGCTGTTAACTATTTATAACTGACTGATTTTTCCCACCGTCTTCCAACTCATTTTAAATGCAGAGCACAAGTATTTTGCTGCGCTAAAAAAAATTCAGCCATGCTACATCTTCTCCATTGCAACCTCCAGTGCACCATAGCATGAATCTCCTTAAAAATCAGTAACTACTATATGCAAGGATTACTCTGCTACCTTCGCAGTACTACTGCCTCAGGACAACTACAGACAATGCTGTTAACTACTGTAGTTCCGTCAAGTAATGGAGAGCAGTTTTGAAAACACACTAAACCCAATGTATTTTTAGTCTACAATAATAAAAGCAGGACTTAATAGAGGAGCTCTAACCCCTAAATCTAACTAAGCCACATTTCAAATCCTCACTTCTGAAGGAGACAACAGTTAGTAGATGTCCATCTACCACATCTCCTGCTGGATGTGCCTTTCATCACTTGACTGCTCTCAGACTGCGGGGCTCGACCTTGTCAGCATGAAATTTTCCACTAGAGCAAAACAAAATGGCACTTACTGTATCTTAGCAGTCTGTTATTACTTACGCAATGGATTTTGAAAAGTAATAATTTACCTTAGAAACTGCTTGACTAAAACAGTTTATGTGCATTTAATGCACGAAATGAGCTGCATATGGAGTCACTGAAAACATCTGTAAGGCATCTCAGCTTCTACCTAGAGTTCAGAGAGGGTTAGAGTGCAGCACAAAAAATAAAACAGAGTATCAGAGGTGATCCTTTTTTGTTTGCTCAGAAAATGGCTGAGAGCTAAGCATGTTTATTTTCATGATTATTCATTTGAGTTTCTCAAGGAATTCACTTCAGCTGCATGCATTTTAGCTCTTCTGTGTGTAATTCCCATGAGTGTTCTAGCAACAAATATACTGGCAGGAATGTTTGCTGAAACAGCCTGTTTTAAATAAGCACAGAAGAATATACATATAAAACAATACCCTTCTATTTGTAGTTGCAGGCATTGACAAGAAAGCCAGTTGGAGGAGAGACTTAACGAATCAAAAAACAGCAACATACTACGCAGGCAGTCTTCCCTAACAGCCAAAATAGTAAATGCTTACAACATACTATTCAACAACAGGCCACAGAGCATGAATTACTTGCCAAAATTAGGCTATGAATACATCTGAATGCATCTGCAAAATCAAACTCTATCCGAATACAACTTATGAAAAGGAACAGAAAGATAAAATCAATGAGAAACAGTTATGTAGTTGTATACAGGTTATGAGGTAACTGAATACCTAAGGAAAGAGAGGAGAGAAATTGCACCAAGATGATTTAATTTTAGGGCTGATTCTCTACTGTCTTATGTAGTACATAAAAACATTTATAATATTTTACTGCTTTCTCAAATATATTAAAATGTCACAGGGTAATGGGGAACAGACCCCATTTTGCTACAATATGGCTGCTAACTGCATACACTCTGCAATTTTGAGATCTACTGCCAGATTTAAAAGACATACGTACATATTTGGTACAGTCTTAGACACAAACAGCACTCTGCTCTTTAGACACAGATGATGTAATGAAGGTAACACCACTACCAGTGACTTGTTACTCAGTTCAACTCTGGCACAAATAAGTCTGATATTCAAATCCTAGGATGCATTTGACTTTTACCAGTTCATACAGCTGTTAGAAATGAAGCAGTAATGAATAACTCCTATACATCTTTATAAGGGTGGAGCCCAGCCCCTCCCCCCCGCAGTGTGTTTTGGTACTGTTGCAACCAATGAGATAATGTGATAGTAACAACAGTAAAATATCTGGTCTTCATAGCACAAAACTCTTTCTCCATGGAATTAATACATGCTTTGCCAGATTATACAAACAAAATGCCAGGACATTCATCTGTCACTAGCACTGTAACCCAGGGGTCAATACTGAGTCCAGTCCCATTCAACATCTTCATTAATGATCTGGATGATGTAGCAGAGTGCACCCTCAGCAAGTTTGCTCATGTTCCAACCTGGGAGGAGCAGCTGATACACCAGGGGGTTGTGCAGCCATCCAGAGGGACAGAAACTCAGCAGGCTGGAGAAGCAGGCTGACAGGAACCTCGTGAAGTTCAGCAAAGGGAAGGAAGGCAAAGTCCTGCACCAGTATATGTGCTGGGAGTTGACCAGCTGGAAAGTAACTTTGGCTAAAAGGAACTGGGGATCCCAGTGGACACCAAGTTGGACATGAGCCAGCAATACGCCCTTGCAGTAAGGAAGGCTAATGGTATCCTGGGCTGCAATAGGAGAGGCGTTGCCAGCAGGCTGAGGAAGGTGATCCTTCCCCTCTACTCAGCACTGGTGAGGGCACACCTGGAGTACCGTGTCCAGTTCTGGGCAGGAGTTTTAGGTCTCAACACAATACAACACAGGTGAAGAACTACACCATTCAATGAGTACTCACAAGCTCAACTCCATCCCACTCCTGGCTATTTAACATGAATTAATGAAGCATAATAATTTTTGATGAAATTTCGTTTAATTCTCAGTTTTCATAGGTTATAAAATTAAATAACCATTTCTTATTACCAATCAGTTTTAAAACAGGTGCCTTCTACCACTTTCAGAAGAGCAACACTCGAGTGATATAGATATGAAAGGAGAATTTGGTTCAGTTTCTGTTAGTGTCTGCTGTCAGTGTAACCTAGAAAATTGCTCTTAATTTACCACCTCTCTGTAAACAGGATTGTAAATAGACAGATCCTGAAACACAGGATCTTTGCAACATGATCTGAAATCCTCATTTTACACTGATATATAGACCCAGTCTTTCCAGACTATAATGTACAATCTTTATCTTTGACATACTACTTTTCATAGCCATTACTTTTATTTTCAAAATTTCAGATCACTGCTACCTTAAGAGACAGTACTGATCCGACATAACATTTCTCACAAGGTAACATCATTTGAAGAATTTATGGACCTATTTTACTTTAAAAAGCTTAGGCCTAACGGTATTTGAGAATCTCTTATCTTGTAATATTTTGCCAAAACAGACACACCTAAGTAGTGGCGGCAGATGGAAGAGGTTAAATGTACCAACTCCCAAATTACCAACTTTGCTAGGCCACCTTCCCTTCATAATTTAGACCCTTCTGTTGGAGATTTGAAAATATATTCTAGACAGATGACATGTTAACAGAATCATTTCATGGTTCAGTGTCTTCACAGTGTGATTTATCTCTATCTCTAGGCACTGGAGGTCCCTTTTCAGGAGATTTATGAGTTAGATCCAAGAATTCATTTTGATGAGAATGTGTGCATCATTGCAAAACAGAACATTAACATTTGCTCTAAGATAATGCTTCCTTCCCATTAGCAGTTTTAAGAATAAGTCTCATGCATGTGGTATCACAACTGTTTCCCAGACAATACGCATTCATACAATAAAATGTTCATGAATGAAAGAGGTTTTTAAAATTTGCATTAGTCCATGAACTTGTATCCTCTTCTCTTCTAAATCTACATAATACATACAGAAATAAGGTCCAGAAGGCTAGTGTCTAATGAACCATCTGACTTAAATTTTATCTGGCATTTTCTTCTTCATTCCACTTTTGCTATCAGATATTTGCTGCAGACACTACATTTTTCTGTAGGACAAAAAAAGTGGTTAACCACTGGAAGATGCTTAAGCATCTGGCCCACAGCTATCTATCATATAGCCCACAGCCCATACTATCAAAAGTATGAATTTAATACTTACACACCTTAAAAACAGTGTTTCCAAAAGTGCTCTGCATCCAGCATCTCCTGCTGTGAAACACTGGTCAGGTTTTCAGGGGAGTGCAGCACAGTGGGTTCACCTATTTTTCATGCCCGACTTGAGACACTCAGTGAATTCTGAGGGTTCACCTGCCCTCTGGAAATCAGCTATTTTGTTCAGATAAATTCGATCTCTAATCATATTTTATGTTTCTCGACTCAATGAAATGAAACCTTTTTACTGTTCTGTTCAAACAGAGACTTCTGGTAGCTGCAAGACAGAATTCTAGATGGGAGAAATAGTGTAAGTGTGTTTGATTCAGGACAAGGATCAACAATGTCAGATCACCAGTGCATGTATGTCACCCACTTCACAGTGCAGGCAGTTTGTAGTTACAGTTTAAAACACACTAAAAATAGAGGACAGGGAGCAACACATCTGTTTGCAGTCTTTCAACTAACGCTATTTATCTAACAGAAGCATTTATGGGCCTTTCACTGAAATCTTTTTAATAAAATCCTTACCCTGAATAAGATTGGGGAAGAGAACTGCAAATAAGAAAGAGTAAGTCATGTTCTTATTTAGAAAGGCACAGCAATCAGACAAGACAGTTGCTGCTCACATTGAGGAGAAGAAAAGACAAGAGGAGACAAAGAGAGACAGAGAGACACAATTGAGGCCTTGTTATCTACAATGTCCTGTTAAGAACTACCTTCAGACTAAACACTTTCAGCAGACAGGATCCTCATCAGCGACAAAAGTATTTGAATCTTTTTCCAACAATGCTGAAAGGACAGAGACACGAAAACTATAAAATAAAAACAGTTATGAAAATACAGAGCTAGGAACCTCAGAGCACTAATGGAGAATGCAAAAATCAAACATCTTAGTGCCACCAGAACATTCCATATTATGAACTTCTGCCTTATGGCCAGCCTCCAGACTTAACCTGACAGCTCACAGGGCTATTACTACAAGTTCTGTCATTTCCGTATAAATACTAGCCTGCACAGGGAAGTATGACTTGGAAAATCCTAACGTCAACAGTCTTCCAATAAGGTATGTACCTAGGACAGGATAGAGAGAATGTTCATGGCAACTGGAGTGTTTTCTTGTGAGATACATTGTTTTCCATTAATGTCCTCCAAAGAGGGGGGTGTAAAATATTTCAAATAGAAATAATGAAAATAGATCTGGATTTAAATGGGCATAAGGCGGCTCCTCTTCCCACAATGCTATATGACCCAAACATCTTGGGGTCCTATGATGCATCCACAGATGTGCTCCTTTGCAGACCTCTAAGTCATTCAGCCTGGAGCTTAGTCCATCCCTGGTTCAAGTTACATAATTCAGATGTGGACCTGTGTTGGAGGTGGTAAGTAACTTAAGACTTCTGTTAAAGTTTGGGAATAAAGTTTTCATTCCCTCAGAGTTTCCTGGGGACTAAAATTTTGACTATGCTTTCCTGAATACTTAATTTTCTAAAGCAATGTCACTCTGACCTTCCCTTCCATGGTTATAACTGCTGTCTAGAAAGTATAGAGAAGTGTAATTTCTTATCTACTGGAAGAACATTCAGGCTTTGTAACTAGTACCATCTGAATTTAATACCTTATTTGCGTCTTGTTTAGAGAACACAGTGTAGGATATTCGGCTACTGTTAGCTTTTCCCATTTTCCTGCTTAAATTAGCACATAAAAAGAATAAAAGGCTAATTCTTGACTAGTTCTACACAAGAAGACATATCCAAAGATCTTGGGGATATGTAACTGCTGTGACTGTTAGTACAAAATCATTCATTCAATGGTTGATGGTTGATTCAAACCCTATAAAGTCAAAGTAAAATGAATGTAATTGAAATCAGCGAGTCTTAAGACTAAGACCTAGCTTCACAGCTCACCAAGTTGAAACTCAGTGCCAAGGGGCACAATTACTGGCTGTGTCTAGAAAAAAGCCAATGACTAAACTGACATAGAAACTTAACTACTTTATTCCCTACTTGAGAATGGAAGAATTCTGTGGAAACACACACACAGATTTCTGTATCTAGCTTTGGCAATTTTGCCATTACTGACATTTTTAAGTACATTCATGAGAACAGATTATTCAGTGCTTGATAACAAAACTTGAAAACTATGGCAAAGTTTTCTGCTAATGTAAAGAAATCAGTAGCACACAAAACAGACCAGTCTAGCACACAGAAGGCAGTATAAATAGAAAGATACCAACCAACTGTAGTCAAGAATGTAAAGGAACAAGGAAATAATTCCTCATAATTCTCTGCCTGACTGATGTCTGAGTGTCATTTACTGTGAATAGCAATTTCACCTCTTCTTCTCCAAACTAAAGTCAGATCAGCCCAATCAACAAAAATTATCCTGGGACAACACATACGGAAATCAGATACATTCAGTAAAGCAATAGCCCATTACATTTACTGCTCCTCACTGGCAGTAGCTTTCTACACTTCCAGATAAAATGGAGCTTGACTGTAGGGTACCATAGTCACACCATAACTGTGCAACACGCTTTGGTGTCATTTGATATTCATGCATTTAGTACATTTAACAATAGCTGAAACTTGATCTGCCAGTTTCACATCAAACCACAAGAAATCAGAGCTGAAACAGGAGCTGTTACCAACAAATCAAATTATGTATGTTTCTGTCAGAAATTAGAGTATGGGTACATACAGAAGGCTGGAGTTTATATAAGGTTACATTGCTTCCTGACCCAGGTCTTGAAACTACCTCCAGAATCCCAGAATTAGAAGTGTGTACCTTAGTATTCAGCTCCATTGTACTCCAATATTAATGTGATTTGAATGGCAAATTGCAGTTGTGAGATAATTTTGGAAACTGCTAACCTCCTCCTAGTGGCCATTTTCCAGGTGAAAGCAAAACCTAGCTGAACGAGTACGTTCTCACTATATCCCTCAGGAGCAGTAAACTCCAGATTTCACTTGAGAGCAGTGCTGTCACCATTCGTGAACTGAGGGCAGTCAGCTGAGTGAGCTCTGCGTCCACCTCACCAGATGTGCAGAATTGAATCTTGATTTAAATGATGGGTGCAGCAGAGCC
>NW_009633177.1:27471-36430 GCF_000690535.1 Cariama cristata | reverse complement strand
AGGGAAAGTTCAGGCAGGCAGCCTCCCACAGAAAGCAGGAGGTGGCAGGCGTTAGTGGTTACCACCCCTCAGCTGAGACAAGAATTTGAGCTGCGTGAATACACTGCCTCTCATTCACTCCACCCTAACCTAAGCTGTTTGATTGCAGGTATCAGCAGAGCAATTTTAAGACATGAAGATCCCTGGGCACAGCACAAATGCCTCTGGAGATGTGACAGGTGCTAGTGTCAGTTAAGAAACTTGTTGAGCCTAGAGTCTTAACTGTAGTCTCACTGAGCCAAAAACTAGGGCTGAGAGCTGTGGCTCAAATGCATGATGGATGCAGAGAAAGTCTTGGGCAAGAAACTGAGAAGCAATAATGAAAAAGAAAATAAAAAAGAAAAAAACCCCAAACAAGTACATTTCCTTTTCTTTTGACTGGACCTTACAATGACATTAAGTCATGTGGAGAGGTGAAATAGGGATTGACTGTACATTTCTTCTTCTCATAAATCAGCTAAGGGTTACCAAATAAAGCTAGTGAGTGGCACACAAAAGCAGAGAGTTCTTCCAATAAAATATTGCTACCTTATAGGCTTCTTTGCTACTAGACGTTATAGCAGGTGAGAATTTGTATTGGATAAATTCAGAGATGACACTCAAGGATACTAACTACCTAAAAATTACCAAATGCCTAACATTTGCATTTATAACTTCAGACACAGACAGTATCATGAAAGTAGAAAGTGTAAAGATCTCAGATCCCTGAGCTCAGAGGATTTTGGATTGAACCACCTCAGAAGGTGAGCTGCAGTGCTTCTATACTTCACTGCTTGAGCACTCAACGGCCAGTGCTTGGAAGAACCATTTTCAACTTGAAAAGAGCCTCAATGTTCATGTTGAAAATGCTGTTTAAAATGTGTGAATTGCAGCACAGATAACAGGAACTGCACTAAGATTACTTCTAAACTGTCCAACTACTGTAAGAGTGGAATGCACCTTTTGGTCATATTTACTATCCCTCTGAATTAACTTCAAACAAGTACCAGGAGAGAAGCTTTATCTCATATACTCGATGCCCTAATGCCATCCAACACTCATTATAGTCCACTTTATCTAATATGAATGCATAGTTACCAGCAGCAGGGTTATACCTCATAAAATGCAAAGCAGAGAGAAATTTCTCAACTTAAAAATTGCTAGCATTCTATTTAGTAAATGTACCCATTATTTAATGCATCAGATAGCAAAACAAAGGTGAAGTGTCTTTTTTTTAGATGCAACAACAAATATGGAAAGAGATAAACTACAGATAGAAATCAAAGCCTCCACACACCCTATTCTATGTGTCTTCCTATTGCTTGCTGTTACGTTTCGTATGACTTCTGTCCTTTCAAACTGTTTTGAGCACTGATAAAATTTATAGATATTGATTTAGTAATCTGAAGCCTCCCTTGCTGCCTGAATTGCCAGGACCTGTTTTACACTTGTGGAAAGGCAACAGGATGAACCACTGCTTCAGTATGAATATTTTTTGCAGTTCCTGTCTGAGCTGGGTAGAAGGAGATAACTATATGACGCAGAACCCAGCACAACTGCATCTGCATATAAATAGACTTAATCAGAAATGCAAATTGCAATCAGAAGAAATTTTAAAAGCCTATGATAACTGTGCAGATAACAAAAGGTCAAACACTTGTATTGCTGAAGGTTTTAAACTGTTATCAGTCAGTGGCAATTCTTTCTTTACAAGCAAAATGTGAAAAGACAAGAATATGCCAGTCTGATCAATGATGGACAAATTCTTTCTATATTTCTTCTATTATTACAACTGTTCTGTTGTTAAACTGTATTGTACATTGTCAATCTCATCTTAACTTATTCAGGAAGACTCAATGAAATGAAAACAAAATGAAACCAGAAATAGACAGCATGAAGTAATAAAGCTAATTTACATGATTATACATAGAGGGAATTTCTATTATATCTATATCCACCCATGACAACCCATATCTTCACATTTTAACATCCTTGAGTAAATGAAAAAATAAATTATGACTACAGTTTGCTGAAACTGCCAGACTGCTTCATAGCATTGTCAAAATTGTGTGTTTTTTTCCCACAGTAAAGCAAGCCTAAGACCCATGGGGAATAACATTTAAAAATGTTATTCAACAGTTACAAATCTTGGCTTCTTCCTCTTTTGAAACCAATGTTTTCATCAATAGTAGCTAAGAAAAGTACTTTTGAAGGGAGGTACCTTGATATTACATGATTTTATATTCTAAGATAAGGATAAAATAAATACATAAGTCTTTATCATTTCAAGGAGCTCTAAATGTAAATTATTGTAGAAGTCAGGCTGAAGAAAAAAAGTCTTTAACGTTACAGCTTTTTAATGTCTTTTCCTATGAGAGATTCTTAGCATTTGAAGCACAAACATTTACCAAATATTTCTTTCTCCTTTGACTAGACTTCCTTTGAACAAACTAGTGAGTGAAGAGAGCCATCTAGTGCCATACCTTGGAATTTTAAAAAGGGTTTTCACCGGATGCATGTCAAATAAAGGAGGGTCTCCATCCCCCAGTTCAATAGCGGTTATTCCCAAGGACCATACGTCACATCGAGCATCATAGGAGTAGTCATACTGTTGTTCACAAGCAATGACCTATCAGAAAAAAGCAGAGAAAACAACGCTTTAACCTAATGTACAATTCAAGCCATCCTAGCTTGACATGAAAGTACTTCTTCGAGTCATGTCTAAAATCCTATGTAGCTTTCAAATCTGTATCTTTGCCTGTATATCCCAGTTAGGAAAAACGCCACAAAAAAGTAACAGTGAATTAGAACTTCTCTTAGGTTTGTTTTCTTTAAAAACAATCTCTCTCTTTTTAAAAATACATTAAGCTCCATGGGATGCCTCAAATATCTATGCAAAGAACATCACTCTACTAAATTCTGTTTCTAAAAGCGCTTCTTACAGAAACCTATTACAATAGCAAAGAACCCTATTGATGTTATTCTTATTAACTTCTATGACTATTCATGAGGATAGACTGATTTGCACAGCTGTTTTTTAGATAAGAATATTCCATCAGTCATTTCTGCCCATTTTTTTTTTGTTTGTTTGTCTCTACTAGATTTGAGTCATTTAAAAAAAATCTTAATTAACATACCATGTACCTTGTCTAAGAAAAACTGAAGTTAACAGGAATCTCTCCTTGGACATCAGAACTGTTTTACATCACAAACTTGATGCACACTTCCAGCTAACCCACTGTTTGCATTCTAACCATAGGCTAACTATTCATATAAGCTGGAAACAATTCTGCATCTAGATGTGAGATTCAAACTAAAGTTTAAATTTTGCCCTTACCTTTGCAAAGGGATGAGACAAAAATCACAGTTTCACTGCCTTTTAGTCTATCATGATTTGGAATCCTGTCTCAAGTTGGTCTTCCCAAATCTCATCAATTAGACTAACTGCTTTGACAATTTGTCAGATCCCAACATATCGCTAATATTGGCTTCCATGATTTTTCTCATAGTTTTGTTACTAATTTGTACTTAAGATAAACAGAACTTCTGGCAGCATGTCCTAGGGTGGCTGTATCTAGAAGATGCTCTAGAAGAGATTTTTTATTTTTTTTTTTACTTCTGTATTACTTCTGAGTTCTTGTGTTAGGGCTTCAATTCGGGACAACACTTTGCAGAGATGCCAACATGCAAGTCAGCACCCTAGGTAGCTGCTGGCAGAGAGACACACAGAGTCTGACACAGTCTGCTGTAAGAAAACCTTTCCTGAGAAGATGCTGATTCCAGCTTAACCTCTTGGTTACTTTCTCCATAAGCTGCACCTAACAGAGGCGTTCCTGCCTCTGGTAGAGATTCTATCCAACAGGCCCACAGGACCTGTCCATCTCTTACTTGGGGACTCATGACCCTATCATACAGCACTCATTTATTTTATCAGAAAGTGAGGGTGTTGAACATACTAGTTAAAATAACACCAAAATGTATATTTATTGGGGTTTTTTTGCAATAAAGGTGGGCATTAGCAACTCCTTTGCTATATACTAATCATTCAGTTCTTTTCTTAGAGTAAATCAGTCCAGAAAAATTAAGACCTTTCCTGAATATTCTATCAATGTTTTGACAAGTGTTGAGATCTCTCTTCCTCCCCAATTTTTCCAGGTTAGTATGCCAAAGAAATTTCTTTTCATATCCTACTGATAGTGGTATTTCCCCTTTATTGCTGTAAGGGTTGTGATAGAGTATTAGACCAGGTTCTCAACTATTGTCTGAGGAACACTGGTGATCTGTAAGACATGATAAAGTGGTCAGCAAAATGTCTGCAAACCACCTGAGAAAAACATACATACACATTCCCCTACACATCAACTATCAAATAAACAGAACAGGGAAAAAGGAAAGAAAGCACTGCAAAAGAGTGTTCAGGGATTTTTTTTTTTTTTCAACTTGAACAGGCAGAGTTTTGTTACCTAATGTGGTGTTTTTTAAAGATGTCACACAAAGATCATTTTCCCACCTCCCTTCTCTTCAACAGAGTATCTTAACTGAAAGCTCTGAAATACTTCTTAGCTCTTCAATGAGTTCATTATAGCCTTGATCTCATTCCAGAGATCCCTTTGTTTCTTGAAAAAGATGAGTTCTACTGTGCAGTAGACAGATTCTAGGCAACTCAGGCAGAGCACTTTAAACCACCACACCCTTATTTCAGAGGCCTATATGATTTCATTTCCTTAGAAGAAAAGAAACCAAATTTGATGTAAAAACTTCTAAGAAAGTCAGTGTGGAGATCCATCAGAGACACTTAAATGTGTTGGCTGGAGTTTCCTTCATTGCAGTTTTGCTCAGAGACTGAAAGGGAAGCTTGTATTTCTTGGTTATTTTTCTTTCTTTATACAGTTCCCCAAATCATCTGTATATTCAAGGACAATTCCTCAAAAAAAAAAAAAAAAAAAAAAAATCATGCAAGTCAGCTTCCAAGGCCACCACTCAGAAGTTGCAAGTGGCTTATCCATATGTGACTAATTAAATGCACTGTGTATTCCTGTCTTTTCTAACACATGAAAAATATTCATCCACTTGGTTAAAAAGCTGCTAGAGCCCATCTCCTGGAAGTGGCTACCTCAGAAGTTGCCTGGTGTGCTGAGTCCTTTGCAAATACTTGTCTATTTGTTCTCAGACTTTAAGACGCAGAGGAATATATTTTCATTTTCAAGGGAAGGAAAAGAAGGACCTGCTCAAGGTCACATTGGACTTTGTCAGCAGCGACACAAACACAGCCAGGCTCCTACGTTCAAAGACACCACTGCTTTCACCTCTATAAGCACATCACAATTGCTTCTAACTATAGGCCGACGTCAAAACTTTCTATGTATCTCAGTTCTTAGAAAGTTTAACAAGCTACACTAACATGAGCATCAGAGGGCTCTGCACTGATAATGGATGGGGACAAGAAAGTATACTGCAGTGGCTGTTTTAAAAAAGAAAAAAAAAAGTCTTTGAGCTTTTCTCAACTTCACAATGTATTACCTACCACACAAAGAGAAAGGAATGTATAATGCATCTTTGTATGTCTTCTGCTCCATAGGTAACAGCTACATCTCCAGTAAATATGGTACCTGGCACTAAAATGACACTATGGCAAAATACTGGCACTCTAACAGAGCGGAATTAAACACTGTCAGATTTTCCTCTGTTCTAATAGCAGAGCCTGCAGTGATTCTTCTAGAAAAATATCCCCCTTAATCTGCATTCTCTTTGTTTACAAAAATTCAGCCAGTAGACCATGCAGCCCAATATGTTTTAGACAGTTAGCTTGACTATAGTGAGATCAGCCTCACAGAAAACATACAAAACGAGCTGCTCTTTTGACACCGACTATGCAGCATGTATATAAATTTAATGATCACTTTGGTTTGGAACAGTTTTCAATTTCTGTGGTATTTACTATTAGAATCTTACCAACTTAAGTACCACTTAGAGAAACACCAACACCACTCATTTTAATTTTTAAAGCAAGAATCAAATTTTACAGCTCTTTCCTTGATGAAACATGCACATCAGCAGTTTCTTTATATGTTGGCTAGCAGATAACACCCTACCTTGAAATCTAAAGAAGAAAGAGTTCTCTTGGTCATAGTTTACAAGCTAAATCCTTGGGAATGCACCACACCTGTTTTGCCTTGAAAACTATTGCAACTAACTGCAGAGCAAAAATCTCTAAAAGCCAAATACAAAAAGGAAAAATGCCATTGACTTATCTTTTATTATGTTCCTGTCTCCATCGGGAACTCAGAGATATTTATTTTTTTGAAACATCTGCCCTTTTTGGTCTGAGTTCTGGAGCTGAGAGTGCCTCTCAGCACTGCTGATGCCTGCTCTGTCCAGCGGGGCATGAAGACAGAAGGCCTAGAAGAAATGATCTGAAACTGAAGAAAATGCTATTTCCTTTCTCTACCTTGTGCAAAGACATCATCACATCTGTACCTATTTTATATCCAGCAAAATCCTCCCCTGCTTGTACAAGCAAAAAAAGAAGAGGTAGTTTGCTTTGCCGCAAACACTATGTTCATGCCAAAGCTTCAGGGAGTGATGTAGTTAATCCTGAGATTTGCCAGTAAACACCATGGGAATAAGCACCAAGCCTTTCACTTCAGCATGGGCTGGTTATGTGTACACAGTGGCCCAGGTTGCTAAGGAGACAGGCTGTCACCTTTTGTATTAGTTGTAATTTCATCATGATTTCATGCCCAGCCATCGTGCTGTAGGATGGAAAGCACCTAAATACCAAAAAAATAGACAAGGTGATGGTAGTTGTCAACACTAATTGTGTTGAGGGTCACACTGGGTCAGGGTGGGTGGGGGGGAATTCACTGGTCTGGCAAAGATGGCACATAAACAAAACAGTCACACTAACTAAAGGGAATTTAGAGAAGCCATTGATAAGGCATTCTGTGTGATTTATCACTTCTACAGCAACACAAAACTTCAGAGATACACAACATGATTCACACCTGACAAGAAGACTTTACATTCAGGGATATAATTTGACTTGTTCTGAAATCAACGCAAAGATTTCTTTGAACTTCAGCAAGCCCATAAGCAGATCACAGGTGGATTTGAAAGAAGGAAAACAGATAATATGGAGAACTACCCGTTATTTGTACAGTGGTTATACTTGTGGGCAGAGAGGAAGCTATACATATGTTTAGCTGAAGCGAAGTACATCAAACCCTTCTAAGTTTAGCCAGAATTATTAAAAGTGAACTTACTTTCATTTTGGCTCAGTATATACCGTGCACGTACAAAGTATAGCTGCAAGCATACACAACACCAATAACAGCAGTACAGATGTGCTACCTGGAGACCATTGCTATGCACTCAGTGCCGGTGACCCAGCCGCAGAAAGGAGTCTGGAGTTAAAAAGGTTGACGCTCCTGAAGAAAGGTGGTGCTGTACTCAGCTGATGTAGCTAACTAAGCAGCTTATGAGGTGTACGAGCACAACGCTGAAAAGCACTGCATATGTAAAATGAATGTGGCACAAAATTGTTATCCTTGCTGCAAGGAGAAAAAAATTGCTAGCTATGCAAGTCAAATGAAATAAATCAACTGTGCTCCACCTGACACTATGTAACCCAACTTAATTTATCTATATAGGAAATATAATATTAAACATTCTTCTAATTCCTATGCACTGAAAAAAAGAAAAAGTCTCTCATGATAGCATTTAGCAGCACTGGGGATACTGAATTATCCAGACCAAAATGATACCTATCTACCCCTCCCTTGCTTCCTCATTCCCTCCCTTCCTCCCTCCCCCTCAAGCATGTTCACATAATTAAAAAAAGAACAAATTTGTGATTGAAATTAGTTCCAGATTCCTTCATTCTCTTATTTGGATTTCAGTTCCTTATTTATTATCATCATATAATTTTTTCCATGGTGTATCAGAAAATTATTATATTGTTAGAAATGTTACCAAAACAAAAAGTAATGAGTATTTTAAATAATTGTTATGAGTAATTATCACAATTAACATTGATTCATTGAAAATTAATTATATCAAGTACACAAATGTGTTTTAACAGCTGCGAGTAATAGATTTTTATTTCTATTTTTAACTCACCCAAGTGAAATATTCCTGAGACCATTAGACTGCTCTGGCAGCAGGCTACATTTGTAAGGAAACATAATACCTTTTATTAGACCAAATGATACAGTGAGGAAAAACAGATAAGCTTTCGAGCACACAAATCTATTTCGTTTTATACAAGACCATCATGGCTTCAACACTACTACTACTAATGTCATTGACATATTTTGTTTCTGACCCACAGATTTACTCCTGAACAGCAAGTATATACACTACACACATCAAACAGATTTGTAAATGGTGTTTCACAAAGAAACTGAAAACTCAGAGGCAACTCCAGCCTCATAAGTAAACATATTTCATGTAGGGATCTCAGTGCAGGGCAGTGTGATATGATTTTGTCTACTGGTTTTGGTTTTTTGTTGTTTAAATCTTTAAACACACTACATGAAAGTTTTATGACCCCTCCATAGCTGCTGTTTAAGTTCAAACAAAACTGAAGCATCTGCAACCCCTCCCCATCCCTTCACAAGATTATGGCCATGTTATCAAGGTTACTGGCAAGGTTGCCAGAGGTTCCCTCCAGCTGCCATGTCCTTTTCAACCCCTTCCTGCCATGCTAGCCCATGAGGAGGTCAGCTCTCCTGAAGGCAAAGAGGAGGTGATGTATTCTGCCTGACCCCTCTCTGGAGGGAGAGCTCACTAGTGCTGTCCTGCTGCACTCTCTGCCTCTCATGTGCCATCTCCTTTAAAGAAACCTCTGTATTCCAATTCAGCTCTCTGAATTTCACTGCTTTCCTTCTGGACTTTAAGCAACTTCAGCGTAACTCCTTACTACTGCAGCTTGTTAAAGCTT
>NW_009633177.1:21197-27454 GCF_000690535.1 Cariama cristata | reverse complement strand
GGGGGGGGGGGGGGGGGGGAAACAGGACAGAAACAGCAATTTCTTTTATTTCTTATTCAATTCCTAAAGATCTGTGTTCCCAAAAAGGTAACTTTGTTTAAATCACGCCAGTCAACTCTCAGAAAGTGGCATCTCAGAGTCACAGGCATTTTAGTCATATGCAGCCATTTATAGACCTAATTCTATCCCACCTTCTACCACTGACCTGCTCTAAGTCCTTAAGCAAGTCATTTCACTTCTGTGTCCCTCAGTTCATCCACACAGTCTTGCCCTATCTATTTCGGGCAATGCTTCTCACTCTTCCCCCCGGGCCTTCCCACACTCACATTGTAGTAGTTCCTCTCCGACATGCCCATATCTATTTATGACACGTACCACAAGACTGCACTCAAACCCAGTGCTGCATTTTAAGAGGCAGCTAATATTCCCTAAAAATAATTTCTAACACACTGCAGTGTTCCACCACTTTAACCTCCTGAAAGCAGGGATGTAATTTCAAAATGTATGCCAAGTAGGCAATTCCTTTACACTCTAGGCTTATTATACTATCATAAATATAGTAATGTTAAACAACAAGCAATTGTTACATTGTGATTTGAACAAAAATCTGTCTTATGAATGATTTAATGCTACCACCCTTTATCTTTATGATTTATTATTTTTACCCACTGTGGGAGATTTTCAAGTATTTCACTATTAATTAATCATGATGCCAGATAAACACATTCTGAAAAAGCAACAGAAGTTTTCTCTATTCCCGTCTGTGAAGCTTCTTCCTAAGGACAATCAGTTATTTTTTCTAAATTATGTTTTCAATCTTATCTCATTTACCATAATTCACGAGGCAAAAAAACCTGTAGTAAGAGATTATTCAGTAATCTACTTTATCATTAGCCATAACAGAATAGGTATTACACCTTAATGGAAAATGTTATAAGGAAATATTTTCAAAATTTTCCTTATTAGAGATGGTACATAGCTCGTTACGTTTCTTTATCACAAAATATGCATACTGTTTCACTGTACAACTGTTTTTAAATGGCTTTCAGGCAGAAAAATAAGTGTATATACATTCTTGAAATCTATGTCCTATTTATACTAAGTGCTGGATTCCTATAGCTCATTATAAATCAGCATTTACAAAATTCCATGCTTAGCTGGCTTTTAAAAGCGTAGGGAAAATGTGCATATCAGAAGTGCTAATTTTATCTAATAAGGAATTAAAAGTGAAGAGACCTAGAGCTATTAACAAGATGCTGACCTTGAGTCCCATGATGTAAGCAAAGGGCTGGCAAATAAGCTTGCTTAAATGTGACAAAATGAGAATATATTCAATAGTTTCAGGGGAATGTACCATTGTACTTGTTTAGAGTTAATTAAAAACATAAGCCCAGGTTAGTGATGGGGTTATCTTTTCTACGCTGTTTTTCCAACTCAGTATTTAACTACACATGAAATGTATTTACTATTAAATGGATTTAATTAATTTTTTTGTAAATTTTTCACTTCTCCTACAACAGAGAGGTAAATAAGAGAAATCAGCCCTAATCTACCAAAATGAAGATTTTTTTTTTTTTTTCTTCCTAAATTCTAAGGCCTGAATACAGACTTTACTATAATGAATCCTGACTTCAGTGGAAAAGCTGCTGTGAGTCTTTGCAAAATTACATTTTTCCTTTCACATATTTTTCAGCTACATTAATGCAAATGACTTTTTGGGCTGCTCTTTTTACCAGTTTGGTTGATTTTTCTTCAGATTATGCAGAGATACAGCTTCATACTGAAAAAAATGCAAATATTATTCATTGTTTCAGGATTAGACTTATTGCATACACATATGATCAGATTTAAAGCTTAAAAAAATACCAATTTAGACTAGTCACCTATTGTTCTAATACTTCAGAAATTTATTCTGATGCTCAGATGTACTGAATTTTATCCCAGGAAGTATGCCTTGATTCAGCTGGGGGAAGGAAAACAATCTGTTGTCTCTTGGGCAGTCTTACTGATCATTACTTCATCTTGGCAGGACGGTAACAAATATCCAAAATACAGAGTTGACACAGCTCAAGAATACTATGACATCTGAAATTCCTCTGAAATCAATACTAAAACAGAGCCAAGATTTTACCTCTGGTTAACTCATTATTACAGAACTCATATGACACCTTCACCAAGGACAGCCCTTCCTACTGTCATGCATCATATTTCAATACATAATTCTTCAAAGGATCAACTATGTTTTAATTATGTTCCTTTTAGAACATAAGTATGCATGCACCATTGTAATTTTTTAGCAGTTATCAGTAAAATAACAGCATACTCCCTGTGGTTTTAAATTACCTTCAGCATCTCTCCAGTTCTTTCAGACTTTATCTTCAGACTTTATCTTTTAGACTACCAGACTTTATCAGAAAAAGTATCTTTTTCTATTTCTGTTCTTAAAACTAGATTTGGGCCAAAGAAAGTATGTACAGATTCTAACTGAGCTTGTTTCAAGAATAAAGTTTCCAGCTAGATCATGATAATATAATTATATATGCAAAAAAGCAAAACTACAATTCTATTTGAACTAGGTTTTGCTCAGTTCCACATTGGAGGTTGAAAACAAGACATGTTAAGGTTTAGAACTAGAGATGTAAAGGCAGTTCAGTTCAAAAGTTTCAAATCTGATTCCTCCTGCTAGCATTCAACACAATTTATTACAGCATAATAGAAGCAGATTTTAGGTAACTTAAGCGTTTGGCAACAGGCAGTTTTAAACATCCACCATACTTAAACTATCCTGCCTTATTTATCTTTTTTTGGCATGCCTGTATTCAGTGCTCCAGTTTCTGCATGTCTATGTTTGTAAGTGTGAGACAATACTAATTAGGTTAAACAGCAATGATTGATTTTCAGTAATACTATTTTAAAGTTGCTCTCAAACTGACTCATCGTCGCCAAATTCTTTTGTTGCTTCCACATAGCCTAGTGTTTCCCTGTATTTTCATTTTTCAGCAAAATTCTTGTTAATTCCAGGCTCTGCGCAAAACAAATGCTCAAGGACAAATCTTTTTGGTTTGTTCTGATGCTGCTAAACAAGCCTCACAGTCATGAGAAAAAAAGAGCCCTCTAAGATGTTCGAGTCACTCAAAACTGTTAAGCTGCTGCTTTTCATGCTGCCAGTAAGAACACTGAGTTAACAGAACACCTTACGCCACTCTCAGTCACTGCTATTCTCCTGCGAACTTTTGCTATTACAAGTACCATGCCATATAATCCCTTTGATATGTTTTGCAAACTTCATCTTAATATATGATGGTTTTCCTGATTATACAGACTGCTCCTGATCCAGGCTGATCTAGTGATTCTAGTTTCCAGTATACTTGTCTCCTGCTTATATCTAGTTATTCCTATCTGTCAGCTTGAATAATCTTGCATCATTCTTCTCCAGGTTTTATTTTCCTGAGGTTTACCCTGGAAAATATTCCCTGTCAGCTTCATTTCACAAGGTTCATTTCTCTGAAACACTCCTATAGTCTCTTCCTCTCTTCTTCCAAGGAAGCTTTTTTTTTCCTCCAAGCTTTTTCCAACTCCCCTCCCCACTCCCACTTCAGATTAAATCCATCTTTCTCACCCTTAGATAAGATGAGGTCCCATGATTGCCTTATGCATTGACTAAGGCTCCTGTGTTTCACACACAGATAGTAAAAGTCCAGTTAAAAAAAAATATATATTCCTAGTCTTAATGTTTTCTATTTCTCTGATTAGTAACATTTCCTTCCTGTCCAGATATAGTATTTTTGGGTTGGACATAGATTCTATCCTATGTCAAAACCTTTAGGCAACAAGATTTTTGCAACTGTTAAGTGCTTTTCTAGTTTTTACTGATCACACCACAGTCTCATCTAGAAAACACTGTTCCTAATAAGCTGTTACCCAAGCAGAGTTTTTTAGCTTATCGTAGCTTATCTTTCATCTTTCACAGAAAAATTTGGCTGCACATTTTAAAAATACCAGAAAGATCTCCCTAGAAGGTAAATTGCACCTCACATGTCAATCGAAACATGTCATTCATTTGAACACAAAGAAACCAACCGTACTGACTTAAGCACGAGTGTTACGCAACTTGTCATTGACCAGCTTTCTACAACAGCATAATGGACATCTGAGCATCTTACAGCTCTTTTGCAGATTGGTACCTCTATGAAGCCTGATCAGTGTGGCTCACACAGGCACGCAAATGTGATATGAATTACTATGCTTACGGTACTGGGTTGGTTATTTTGAAAAATCTTTTCAAAACAGGAAGCATTCAAAGCTACTTCTGTTCCTGTTTTGGTGTGCTATGCACATAATATACCTTTGATTACACATGTGTTGTATTTTCAGGTCAAAGTTTTTCAAATCAAAATATCTCCTTATTTCTTTGGCTTTTTACCTCGAGAATGAATATTTTCAAGCAGGATAGGAAAATAAAATCAGTATGATAACTGCCTTTGATGGCAATTATTCAAGCAAAACAGTACCATAAAAATAACTTCTAATAATCAGAGTCCAATAAAATATTTCATATAGCCATTGCTGTCCAGAAGAGTATTTTATAAAGGTTTCAGAATGTCTCCAACCAAGGTGATTCCATAAATAATTCTTGCACAGTGGTTTCTAAGGTATCTTGTGTCTCCTTTGTGACGTAAACTGGTTGTTATGGAGATGGCAAAATATCAACTGTTCTTTGCGAGACTGTGCAAGATCAATTTTGGATCTGTTACAGCAGCTTCTTTTCTCTGCTCAGCTATAATCAGCCTTCCTTAGCAACAGAAATAGATGTATAAAAGGTATGAAATGTTTTAAAACAAATGTTTGCACACTATTTTTAACTGTTTGACATACAGAAATAGACATGTGTGCATTTGTAACAGATGCAAATTCCATCCCAAATTCCCCAAAATTCAACTAAGTCTAATGGCCTTCAACAGAAATGAGGCTACTACTGTTATGAAGGTTTAACAAGTCACAAATAAACAGACAGCTCCCTTTCCATTCCCTATTTTTTGATTTAATAATCTACACTTTACAAAACTATTTTTTGTTTCTTAAAGTGAGGAGGGCAAAGATTAACATCTTTCCCCGCAAATTCAGAGAAAGTACATAAGGGACTTTTGTTCAACAGTGTGTTAAAACTTTCTATAGCTTCAGGAAATAGAAGGAAAAGGGTTATGTCTGGGGAGCAGTATGTAAAAATATGGTCTAAGATAGTTGGCTAGGCTGCCTATAGATTATTTTTCTCCATTTTTAATCTATGCTAGTCCATATGTCTAAGTGTGTAGGTACCCAGTCAATGATTAAGGTTGAAGAACACATAGCCGAGTCAGGATTTTGCAGAGTCTTATAGCAAGACAGGAATGTGGGAATTCCTCCTTCTCCTCCTCTTCTGTATTTAGAGACACAGACAAGCACACCAAAACATATGGTATTTGACTGGAAAGTCATAACATTTTCAAGGTGACCCTCAGTTATTTGCAGATTATCTGTAGTTTCATGGAAGCTTTACAGAAAAGAAAATAATGAAGATGACTAGAAATCCATTTTGTATATTCTAATAGTACATTCATCTGACTGAATAGGGGCCTAGATGTAGAGTGAAGTAGAAACACAGCCATAGGGGAGGGAAGAAAAGATACCCTTTTGTCCTACTATGTGGAAGTGGCAACAAAGTGTGCATTGCAGTAAACTGAGAAAACCCAGATATAGAAATGTTTACCTACCTCAGGTGCCATCCAAAACGGTGTTCCCACTGAGGTGTTTCTACGCAGCCGTGTGCTGGTGAGCTGGGCTGAAACACCTGTAATAAAACACATCCAAAAAAAACTTGGCTTCAAATTCATTCTGTCACTTCAAGTCAGTTTATTTCAAGTATCTGGAAAACAAACCCCAGGCCTGGGAGTACAGCTGCAGAATGCCTGGCCAAAGTAGGTGCAGCATTTATTCTGAATTCTTTCTTTGATTAATTTCAGCTTGCTGGTTTTGTTCAGAACTGCTGAGAGATTTTTCGTGAGTGACTCAGTTTGAAGGACTTTCATTCAAACTCAAAAATTAAATTGGCACCTAAATATCACAGACTTCTTTCTGCTGTTTTCATGAGTATAAACAGAAACTATTCAAATTACAACTTGACTTTAAAATTTCTGTTTCAGAAATTTACTCCCTGAACACTGCTGGCAGGAAACTTGTTCACTAGAGTATTTGCAGAGGCTCCTGTTCAACAAAACATT
>NW_009633177.1:0-21166 GCF_000690535.1 Cariama cristata | reverse complement strand
TTAAATCGTTCCCTATTGAGAAAAGCAGGGAAGCTCAAGCTCACACTGCAGCTCGTACTTGGGGAGTTACGCACATGCTTAAAACAAAGCCTGTGCTTCAGTGCTTTGCTGACTGGGGCTGGACTACTGAAGCACAGCTGAAAAAAGGAAGGAAGAACTACAGTGAAATCAAGCAACATTAATGAAACCAATATTGACTTAAAAACATATTTCACCTTAACATTGTTTAAAAAAATAAAAAAACACAGTGGTCTGCTCCTATGGCATTACCCAGAGACAAAAACAGGCAGAAACACCTATAATACACATTGCCTGATGCCAATAAATCAGAAATTGAGACTCATAATTTGTAAGTTAAATAATTTGGTTGCAGGCCTCAACATTCAATTCTCTATCTATTTTTCATTTTTCAATGTGATTGCAAGTATTCGGTGATTTCCTGAGTACTGCTGTGAAACAGCATATGGCTAGGACCTACAGCAAGCCTCTGTGTGTTTAACTCTGATCTCTCTTCAGCTAGCTTAATTTGTAGCTGCTATCTACGGACACTCCAAAACAGTGCAGAATACCAAAGAGCTAAGAGAGGGAGACAGTGGGAGAGTGAGCGAGCATTAATGAATTATAAGTTGCAGACATTTTGGGTTGACTTACACTGTGACCAACATTTATTCAAATATATCATGCTGTTGAGAGCAGTCGAGAGAAGAAATGTGTGTTACATTGAAGAAGCAAGCTGTAAAGTCATGCAATAATGGCAAAAAAAGCACTTCAGTCAAGGATATCTGTGTAATCCTCTCTGTGACCTAATATCCATATGCACAGCCTTGAATATGAAGTAACTTCTTTTTTCTTCAAGATTCTGTCTCATTCTGTGAACAGAGTGGATAGCGTTCACAGAACAGGTAGTAGTTTGATTTTTGTTTTTATCCCCATCGATTTGAGTTCTATTTGCTTATTTAGTATATCCAATCCCATACTAAATTTTGAATTATTATTGTCTTTTCCTCTTGACATGTTTCCTTCCCTCCTCATCCAACAATAAATCTCCTTAACATTCCTGCAAAATGGGAGAGGATTATTAGTTCCAGGGATTAACCTAAAAATATCCAAAGCATCCACTGGTTTGGGGTACTTAATCCGAGATCTTTCAGTTTTCAGGCACTCCACATGCCTCTAGTATAGCTGTAATAGATCTCAGCTGCAGTTCAAGAACACTTAGCTCTTCTGCACAGGAGGACAAGATGTTTCAAACTGGCTATCAGGAAAATGAGGAACAGAATGGCCACATCTAAAAAGTTTGATGCAAGTGACCTGCCAACATCACAGAGAAACACTGGCAGAAGCAAGAATAGTCTCCAATTTGATGCCATTCAACTGTCTAAACTGCAAGTCCCTTCTCTTCATGAACTCCTTGTATTTTTCATTATATATCTTCCACTTTCTGCAACAAATGAGACAAACAGTTCTACAAACAATATCACCGTGACTCAGTCCTAATTCATTCCTAGAGTCCCTTCTGTGACTACAGCAGTGGGCTAGAGGGGAAAAACAGCAACTTAATGAAAGCTTGGTGCCTGATGCAGGCACCAGGTCAGGAAGCCCACAAGTCTGTGGGCATTTCTTGGCATTTCCTAACCGTTAAGTGTTACGAAACACTGGAGATTTAACTAATGTCTTTTTCTGAGATACTCATATTTGTTGTAGTTTTCTACTGTTACCGTTGTAACTTCAAAAAAGTAGAAAAAAAACCACCCTAAAACCTAAATGTGGAATCAGAGGGACTCATGGGACACCAGAAAGGCTGGGATCCTCAGTTTCCTTGAATGTGCCACTTGGAGTTGCAGCACACTCATCTGCCTTTGGAAGCCAGAGCTCCAAGCTGAGCTTCCACTGCAGCTAAGGCATTTGATATATCTGATAAAAACATTTTGCTTTGGGGAGAAAAGCCAACTTTTCCCAAAATGCAGTACTTACAAACAAAGAACATACTGCCAAATTTGCCTCAAATGAGAAGGGATCTTCCTCCCTTGTACTAGGTCAGGGACTCACTCCAAGTTTTGCTTCAGGCCATATGTTTCTCCCAGCACTATTTTAATTGTTGCCTTTATCACTCAACATAATGAATTTCTGTCCCTAGAAGATACTAGAGTCTCCTGTTTCCCAACTTACTTTAGCATCTTCAATAGATTTTTATGTCAGATTCATAATACTGTGACAATATCAGTATTAAATTTTCTTTCCACTGCATAAATTTAATATTTTTGGATTTTTTTTTAATTACTATTTGCAGAATTTTTTGGCACTCTGTTTTACAATGTTCTCATTTTGTAAGCATTTTTCTTTACCTTCATTCACTGTTAAACAAATACCTGTTATTCACACAAGACTATTCTCAATGACAATTATCCTATGCATTATATGATTCCATTTATAAATCATATTATTATATTAATAATCTATTTCTGTTACCGTTAATAAAATTGTCCAGTCCATTGCATACATATATGAAGGACTACAGCATTTCCTTATTTTTTTAAGTGCATGTTTAAATGGAAAAAAGAAATTGCTGAATTGCTGAACTGAGTTAAATTCTATTGCCAAGTCCCTTTCTCTCTCTCCCTTCCCAGCTCCCTCCCGGGCCCCTCCCTGTTTCTTATGATGTTTCCAGACTGTCAATGCTCAAATCTAACAGCAATAATCACAAATTAAATGGATGTTGAGTTTTGGACTCAAGGGACCATTTTACCTTCTGCTCAGAGGGAAAAAATATGCTTGAGGCTAACAAAAGCCATTTCAGAGAGAAGAATGTTTCTTTTTCATATGCAAAAGATAGAATATCTAAATTTAAATTAGGAGGACAACTGCCCTGAAATTGACATTCCTTGTGAAATGCAAAAAGAGCTTTGTAAATAAAATGGTACCTTCAGAACTATTTTTTAATTCTTAAATTACTGTGTTTAAGCTTTTAAGTTAAGAGTCTATTACTGATTTTTGGTTAGAACTTTTATTCTTGCTGTATCAGGTTCCTTCTCCATTTTTCCTTCTTAAAATAATTCTGAGTATCCTTCTGAAAAAGTCTCTCACTATGGCATTCTGCCTTCCCAGGGGAAAGTAAACAGATGCCTTTGACTAAACTGTATGTATCAGGAAAACAAATGGGAAGTGGTCATTACCAAAGTCAACGAGCTTGACTCCACCTTCTGTTGTCAGGAGAATGTTGTTCCCTTTCACATCACGATGAATGATCCGGTTATTGTGTAAATGCTGAAGGCCCTATATACCAGCAGTAACAAAAATAAGTTTACTCCCTTATTTACTCCCTTATTTAAAACAATTACCCTACTATTAGGGCATGTAATGAAGTCAGTCTGCACATACTCTATAGAAACATCTGTCCACCGGATTACATGCCTGATACAACCCCTGCTGCTATAATAGCCCACATAATATTGTCAACATTACCATACTTTATAAATGGAAAATGTATGTATGAGATGAGTAAATTGCACCCTCTGCTGTCATTACAAGCCCAATGAACATCCTTACCAAGAGAGCACCATATAAGATATATGAGATTATAGCTTCATCCAACCGTTGGCCACACTTCAGCAGGCCTTTGACAAGCTCTGTGACAGAACCTCCATTGCACAGCTGTGAAGGGGGGAGTTGCAAGGGGGGAAAAACACAAGACAAGTCCTCAGTTAATATACTTGTTTAGGCTGTAAATACCTACTGTGCAAAACTGCAGTACAACACAAGTCTGGGAACCAGCAGATTTTTACCTTGCAATTATTTATGCTGTCACCCTATCTTACAACACATTTTATTAGCAATGTTAATAAAAAAATCACAGCAGTCTGGGTTGAGGAAGGGAAGTGAAAACCAAAGATTATAAAGTGTAATTTATAAAATGTAACTAAAAATAGAAATATTCTGAACTGGAATGCATTTTGTTGTTAAAAGAGGATTTATAAGTTCAATTTACATTATTTGAGTATTTTCACAACAATACTTGCATTGTCTCTTTGAAAAACTGCTTTTGTGCAAAGAAAAGGCCAGACAGAAAAGACCGATGCTCTCGATAACTGGGAGGCAACAAATTACAGTCATTTTAAACTTTCACTCCATCAATGCTCCTGCTCCTGCTGGCAGGCAATACAAAGTAGACAGAAGCCATATCTCTACACTCAGATTTGATGGCACGTGCTGCCAACAACTAAGATGAAACATTCTGATCCAGAAAAGTAGCTTCTTGCAGGCATTTCCCCTTAATGGGTTGCCATACATCAAAAGAGGAGGAGAAAAAGGAAAATTAGAGTCTTTGTAAATATGTTTTCATCCACACCACTAGTTCAGTGTCCACGCCCTTCGAAGCAGCTGTTTGCCTCTTTCCTTTTTCCTCTTTCTCTGTCCTTTTCTTACTTTAATATTCACAATTGTTCAACAAAAAAGTGATGGGAGAATTGATTGCCTTTCTTTCATTGAATTGTCTCCTCTAGACCAGTTTTTGTAGCTAGCACCCTTACCAATGTTTCTGCCATACACAAATCACATGCATTTCAACACAGTTCATTTTACATTATCAGCATTAAGTTCAAAATACTACAGTGTAAATCAGGACAATGGTATGAAAATGGAAGTTCTACAAAGTCCTAAAGTTTGCATCTCTCAAATAGCTTTTATGAATTGTGTATCAGTTCAATCACTAATTTCTGTGATAGGTCGATATTTTTCTTCATTTATTACTAACTTCCCCTTGCATCAAAAAATTTCATTAGGCTAAAAGTTTTAGTCCATGGAAAGGATGAGATCACATGATAAACAAGACCTCCTTCATGTAAACAAGTTCCTGAAGCAAAATTTAATCCCTGAAAACACTGACGAGTTCTGCAGGAATTTGACTTTACTTTTTAATTCACTAGTAGGGAAGGGTTTTGGTTTTTTTGTAATAAACTAGGTGGGAGCTTTCAGCTCAATATCAATCATCAAATGTATTTACAGGAGAACTTCATCAACTTGTGAGAGAAAGTACGTGTTTTTCATTCCATGCTTAACCATTTGCTGACAAGCTATTAAGTCAAAGATTTCTGTTTATTGGTTTCATTGCACTAAATGTTCTATTGAGACAGGTTGTACTAAACTTTTCTATATTTTATTTGCAGGCTAGAGAGAAGTATGCCCTCTCTTCAAAAAAAAACCCAAACTGGTTGTGACTGAAAAATGATACAGACTGACAGCTGTTTGGCAGCGTATGTTAAATGAATGACTGACTCTGAAAATAAATATACCCCACAAACACTACTGCAGCTGTCAGTGACACTATTCTTCACAGTCAGCAAAGATCTGGGACAAAATGAACTTGTAAATTTCATTATCAACTTATATCTAATGGTAATACTTTAAAAAAATCGACTGATTCAAATTTAGATGGAAAAACAGGGAAGCTCACTTTACAGTTGTCTGTGCTACACCTATCTGAGAATTGCATCATCATAAAAAAAAAATAAAGGTGTCCACTTTTGCTACCCTTCCTCATCCTAAGTATTTATCAAAGTAAGGTCCTGCTTGTAGTGAGTAAACATGGCAAAATTGTGCCTAAAGGAAAAAAAAAGTCCACCTTTTTATTACAAATTTTCGAAGTCACACATCCAATGAATATATTTCATCAAAGACTCAGGGAATCAAAGTCTGAGTACTTTGTATATTCCCCTTTACTGAAAAAGTGTAATTAATTTATAATATAAAAAGTAACTGCTCTGCATACATAAACTTGCATGCAAAATGTAAATGTAAATATATCCATATAAGTAAATCTAGTAAATGTATCCATATTAGGAAAATACGATTTTTTAAATGTCAGATTTCTTTAAAACTTTGGATAATGTGCACCAAAAAATACCTGAAATGAACATACTTAATTGATACGGTCTGTACAAACACCTAACTGTCTCAAATTCTACATTCAATTTTGTTACATAAAATATGTCATGATTTTGCTTTACAAAACTTTGATATATAGAATACTACGTGTGATGCATCTGTCGGATATGCTACACTTGTATTAAAAAAGAAAACATATGGGAAACCAGGCCCAAACTCAACACAAAGCCAGCAGGCATACAGTAAAAAACACCACCAAAACAAAATACTAAAGTTCCTTTTTTAAGTTACTGAAATTTAAGAGTTTTCACTCAAACTACATAATTCTGCAGTACATAGAATGGGATTCCACAACTTAAAGTGGAAATAAAGATTCCCTATTCTGATTGCAGTCACCATTCAAGAACAGGGAGTGGAATTTCTTAAATGATCAGTAATTAAAAAGTGAATGCTAATTTTTACCAGTCTAGTTATAACAGAGAGAAATGTTTGAATGGTCTGCTACTGCTCATCAGATTGTGCAAAGCTCTGTATTAATTAAGTCTAGAAAATATCTAGAAGAAATCCTCATCTTGCAACAACCTTTGGCAGTCACTTAACTGGCAACAAGACCACCAAAATACATTTTTCATTGCAAGAATACTGATTGCCACTTAACAAGAAAAGTTAATAGAAGGCATTTCTGTTGCTAGGTTTTCAACAACAACCAGCCTCTAGTTTTAAGTTACTATAAAACAGACTTCCCCATTACATTTTCTCTGTTCACTTTTGCAATAGGTAGCATGTTTGTTAACTGTTTTCCATGTCACTACTTCATCATCTTTCGCAAAGACTCTCCAAAACTTTAGAGAAAAGTCCTATCTAATGTTACCTCCAACATGAAAAAAGTCAAGTTTTTTTAGGCAAATCATTATTACCAAAAGGATTTGCTTGTTTTGGAGGTAGAATGTAGGAACTTGAACAGAAATAAAATGCAAGGACATTCCCTATTAGCCTACAGTAGGCTACCACACATCATCTATCACCAGTCCTTTGATTAATGGCCCCAATCGGAGAATCATGAAAGCCTGTAGCTCTTCCAGCAATAAAAACCAGAAACCCAACAACATTTGTTAGTTAAGATGTAATGTTATCAAAGTGTTTTTACCTCAAGTACTAGCCAGAGCTGTCCGCCCACGTATTGATCTGCTTTGTAAAACATCCCATAAAATCTAACAACATTAGGGTGATTGGGAAGAAACTGCAAAATATTATATTCTGCTTCAATTTCTTCATCTACATCCTAAATAAAAACCACAAACATATAGAACATATAAACACAGTGAGTCCATACAAAGCAAGAACAAACTCTCATGGACAAAAAGAACCATCTTTTAATTAGTTTGTACTTTTAAATAGTTTTACTTTAATGCAGCTGAAAGTACTCACACAATACTGTAAATTTGATCCACACCAAATCATGCCACTTTCGTGCTTTTTTATATACAGAAATGTGACGTCTGTGTAAAGCAAGTAGATGTTCTTCAAGGATTATTTCAGTGCGTAATATACTTAACCAGAAAAGTAAAAATTATACTTAACTTTGCTGAGTTGTCTAAATAAAAATTCACACATGTATTATTTTTAACCTGTTTTTAAACATGCATAATTTTTAATGTGTAAGCTAAATGTAAACACAGGAACCTTTGATTCATTCTTTTTTCTATGGTCATCAGATGGGACCAAACAGAGAACAATTTCACAAAACCTCAAAGGGGACATCAGTAAAAACAAAGACATTCTTATGAGGAAAAGACATACACCAGAAACAATTAGAGAGAGACTAAACAAAACCCATGAAATAAGCAAATGTTACTAAATATTTGTTAATGAAAGAATTCTGTGACAATTACAAAACACTGTTTAGTATCAGCACACCAGCCACAACTCAGAACATTACTTAAGCACTGATTCTTTCCTTGTTTCTGCACAGACTGTGACTATTCAAAACCTTAAGCTCTTACATGCATTTTTCCTTTTTTTTTTCCATTTTGCTAAAAAGGGTATCATCTTATTTATTACCTTGTTCAGATTTATACAAGAGAAAACCAAGATGAATTTCAGTAGTGGTAGATGACAGAAATGTAACTTTTTTTAGTAAATATTTTAGCCCAGCTGTCATGATCAAACTCCAGCTTGATCCAACCTGAGCAGCTGCCAATTAAATCTTCCATTAAAAACTAGGGCCTTGGCTCTCAAGGGAAGCTAGGCATTTAATACCCACTAAAACTGGAGCTGGCATAGAACCACCTCTGTGAATTTGGGCTGTGCTCTTCTGTTTTTATCTTAACTATTGCCTTGCAGTATAAAAGTATAAGTATAAAAGATAAAACACTTATAAAAAATAACTATAAAATATCCTAAAATTCACAGTACTTCTGTGATGGGAAAAGTAATTATTTTAGGGAGTACACAGAATGAAACAAGAACATTAAGATTAACAGCATCTTGTATTTTCCCTGCTATAGCAGGCCCTAAGGGAAATGCCTCTGTGCCTTCTTATCATTTGCATCCTCCAAGCACAGATACCCAAATTCATACCAGAAGAATTACACAGACCTAAAAAAGAAACTAGGCAAATGCTGTCTTCAAATAACATACAAGATGATGAAATTGTAAGTTGAAGCTTTCAGGTGCCGGTACCAAACTCCTTCTGTCAATGCATTCTACAAAATTGTTCCCTTCAGGATGCTTTCAATATCTTACACATTTGATTCACATTTCAAGTCTGCTTGAGAACTCTTTTAAATTAACAATGAAGTTACAGTTTAATTTTTTTTACTTACACTGATAGGATCCAGAATCTTTACTGCTGCCAGACTCCCATCTTTCTTATTGGCAACCTTATAGACTTTACCGTAAGTGCCTTTCCCAATAGTCTCTATAATTTCCCAGGTATCTGAGGGATCAGCTAATGATTCCAGTCCAATCATCTTGGAATTATATTGAAACAATCCATACAATGGCTTCCTGGAGAACAAAGCAGACATACATACAGTGGGAAGCCTTAAGTAATTCTGTACTAAAGAAGGCATCTTATGATGAGGAAATCAAATATTGTCCTAATTTGAGAAGAAATACAGATAGAATCATAAATGAAAACCAGACAGCAAGATAAGATCACTAAATGAAGGAATGGAAAGAAAAGTCTGGGGATCACTTCTCCTTAATTATTTTGCTGTATGTATTATTTGCTTCAAACATTACCCCATACACTGCATCACTCTGAACACATTTCAACAAATTCTGACAAAATGTAATCCCTCTCCTCTACTGCATGCTCTTTTAATGGACATTTTACACAATCGGTTTAACATAGCTCATGAAATGAGGCCCTATTTCTTGTGCATTAAAAAGCCATGTCATGCTTTTAACCTATTTTTGTCTAATGCTCCCTGGATAATTGCCAGGTAGGCATTCACTAAGTATAACACCTCATCATATCTGATATATCTACAACAGGGCTATGTATAACTAGTTTAATGAGAGTTACAACTGGGTTGGCTGGTATCATAAAATACAAACCAACCTGATAATAGGCAACAGGTACACCACTGGGGCGACATTAATCACTGGAGATGTTTCTCAACAATTGCACTTGCCTCTATCTCTGTATTTCAGCCAGAGTGTGTTATGGTCAACTACACTGGCTGACTGCACCTCCACCTTACGGAGGTCTCCTGCTCAAGGGAGTCATTTCCCCCAACACTCCTGAGTGATGCATGGATCACTGCAGCCTATGCAAAGGGCTCCTTCCGACCCTTGGAATTACACAGATGGCAAGTTCTGGCGATTAGGAAAATGCCAATACCATTTTAGGATTTCATTTCAAGTAGCAAGAACCCAGATCTTGCCGCTGAACTGGAATTAGAGAAAGGAAAGATGAAGATTAAGATGAGACTAATTTAACCTTCTTATATAACTCATCATTAGGGAAGCTGACGGGTTTATGGTTTCTCTAAGAAAAAA
This sequence comes from Cariama cristata, assembly GCF_000690535.1. Classification (NCBI taxonomy): domain Eukaryota; kingdom Metazoa; phylum Chordata; class Aves; order Cariamiformes; family Cariamidae; genus Cariama; species Cariama cristata. The sequence continues at coordinate 11,278 of NW_009633177.1, read as the reverse complement.
TATTTGCCCATTTGGTGGTTGTCAGTAGGTAGACCACTTCAGCTATCTCTACACTTACCTAGGAGATATAAAGTCTGAGATCCATGAACAAACAGAAGAAAAATAAGGAAGTGATCTAGACAAAAGCAATTGAAGACATCATCATCACTGACTGCAAAAGCTCTTGAGTTTTGGAGATGGATCAACTAACACCTCAAACATACACTTGAATTTTAAGGTTTGAGCCATTTCTTTCTATGCATGTCTGATAACTGCAAACCTGCTTGAAACAATTTTATAAACTAGCTGTCTTATTTACCTCTTCATCATTTCCAGTACCAGTGACAACTCTCTGGCATGAGAAATTTAGTCAGAAAGAAACGTGAGCCTGGCTGGTTGGTAAGGAATGAAACAGCAGCTCTTCAATCTAATTAAAGAAATAATTGTGCTTTCTGTTCATGACAGAGAAGAAAATAACCTGTGTGCAATTTCACATGCAGTGCAGGTCTGTATAGCAATATTCAAAATGGAAGTATGTGTATAAACTCATTTGCATGCTTTGCTCCTGTCCAGAAGAAATTTTTTAATTCCTTTAGGCTCTAAGAAAAACTGTTTACATGTTGTTAAAGTAATTTATCATATAGCAGGCACAAAACATGATTGTTACCAAAGTCAGGTTAGAAGAAGCATAATCTTTTTTTAAACAATGGCAGGCACATTTAGAGAAAACATCTATTTCCCTCCTTGGTTAAAACTGTATTTGCATCAAAGATGGTGCCAAATAATATATCAAATTGCTTTGGTCTCTTGACCAAAAAAGGCAAAGAAAAGAAGGAAAAAGAAGGGAAATGGGGCGGGGGGCGGGGGGGGGGAGCTAAAGTCAATGTCATTTATCTGTTGTGGGTCAATAACATAAGTTATTAGGACAGTTTCTCACTACTTGGATCCAATACAGCATGCCACAAATAAAGAACAGTATTCTGTACACATACAGTTAGCACCTCAACAGAAAGGCAGGCCAGGTGAAAGACTTCTCTGAAATCAGTGAACAGATTGTACTACATGCACTGAAGACAGCAGCCACAGACATGTAGCTCCTGATAAGCCAACCTTAAGAGCAAGGTTTGCTTGCAGGAAGGGGAGTGGTGGTGAATACAAATAGAAATTGGAGCAGTTGCATTTCAGGTTAAAAAAAGAATACAAACATATTGAACAAGTGTGAATTTAATGCTTTAGGAGAAATGCTACAGACATTCATGTGCAAAGAAACAGAGAATAATATACTGCAAATAGCTTTGATGCAGCCTTACCAAAGAAAAAAAAAAAAGATATTTATTTCACTGTCACTGTAACAACTACCCTATCATACAGATTGTCCAGAAAATGATGCACGGCACCCTTTGAACTGATGTAATATTTATTATGATGCCTGCCTCCAAGCATCTGTTGTGGATAAATATGGTTTTCCTTAAAACAAAATTAAACAATCTAGTGTCATTGCCTGCTTCTGTGTTCTGATTAGTAAGTAAATGGCATTTCCAAATTTTCAAAGTACATTAACATTTCTTTATACCAGAAGACAATGTTGACAAAATCTAACACAAAATTGTTACAGATGGAGCCCTGGTGGAGGACTGAAGAAAAATTTTAGTGAGTGAGCACTTCTGTGCATTGTAATAACAAGACAACATTTACAGGTAGCATGTTTACGCATTACATGGAATCAGATTTACCAAATATGTACCATAAACCTCTTCTGCTTAAACTAAACCAGCCTCTTCTTGAACTCAAGCAATACATACCTAAATGAGGTTCTACATCTGCCATCAGTGAAAGTGCCCATTGCACACAACATAGCAAGCCTTATGACGCTCCTATGATAGATGTGAATGTTTTACAGTATAAAAAGGCAAAATAACAGTATCTGCTATTATCTTCAATATTGTAAAATCTGGATTTAAAAAACAAAACAAAACAACACAAAATGTAAACATTAAAGGAAAAAGCTGAAGTTGTAAAGTGAATTTGTGCTTTTCTTTATTTCCTGATTTGCTGAGCTTCAGAAAATAAAATGCTCTTGTTTTAACAAGGGCTGCTGTTTACTTTTTATTTCCACAGTGAAAAGTTACATATGAATGCAACCACTTTCACAACCACCCCACATTCAGAAGACCTTAACGCTAAAATGCTGAAGCTGAAATTTCTTTAGGAAGAAATTTCTCCTTTCACTCCCCCACATCAGGCCGCCACCTGGGCTTTGAAATGATGTACAGAGAGTAGCTTCTAGCTGTGAAAAACTTAACAATGCCCTCCCCAGCGGGAGCCTGAACCTATTAGAGACCTACTGATTACAAGTATTTCATGATTTCTGTCACCAGCTGGGGAAAACTTCTCAGCAGTTAAATCTGTTCCATGCAGGCAAGCAAAATAGCCCACACCAGATGCTGAAAAATTACACTTTGGCAATTAACTCTACTGGATGGGGAACATCTTACACAAAGCTATTTGGGACTGCGCACACTTATGCTATTTGAGGAATGACTACATGCTGTCAGCAAGCCCACAGCACTCTACCAAACCCTGTTTTGCATACTTGGGAAGAGACAGAACACAAAGAAAAAAGTAAGGACAACTTGATGGAGTCTAGTCAAACTGCTCTCAGGCTGAAATAGGGACAAATAGCATGATTTTTTTTTTTTTTAAAAGTAGAGCTAATACACTAACTTAAAATGAATCTTGTAAAAGTTGACCAACCAAGACAAACAATAGGATAAGACAAAAAATTATTAACAGGCTTCAGCCATTGACAGGGTGTCTTTCATTATCCATTAAAAGAGATACTCTCCATCAATAAAGTAAATTTCATGGGTTTCTTTGTAACACCTGGATTTTTCTATTTTGAAAATCTTTACCAGTCAGAACAAATTAAGTCAGATCAGGCATGACAGACTAACTTAGATGGCAGTCCGGCAAATGTAGAAATAACATTTATCTACATTTAAAGAAAATATTTCACTTATGATCAACATTAAAATCAATGATTGCATATTATCACCCCTTAACAGTATCCCTAAGGTAAAGAGACTACATATATTGTTTGATATAAAAGATAACATAAAAGAAATATGGGTTACAGACAGTGCACAAATAATTTTTCCCTCTGTGAACTACGGCCTTCCAGCTGTATTCCATGGCTCTAAACATCCTCAAAATAGTCATTTGAAAAATTACGTGGTGTCCTAGAAGTTCTACTGTGATCTTCACCTGTGTTGTGAAAACAAAACAAAAACCCCAAACCCTATATACAGTAACTACATCCAGATTTTTTTTATGATGCAATAACTTTGGGAATAATATTAGCAATTTTTTCTTACAAATTTATTATCACAGCTCTCTTTCTCAGAAATTACAGGGACAAGAGGGACTTATAAGCAAGAAAAAACAGTGCCAGAAATAGCTTTATAATTACTGTTCTATTTTCAGTACTGTCTTACTCAACTTCTACAGAATAGCGATTTGCCTATTGCCTTCCAACACGTGCCCTTTTCTAGCTCACAGTAAAATGGGACATCCACAGATATTTTGGAATTTCTAAGAGCCTCACTCCAGCCTGGTGCTTTCTAACAGTCATGGTATACAGTACTAGACAGTTTTGAATTCTAATATAGGTGGTAGGGACATAATAGCAATAGCAGTCAATACTAGTGAAACAAAATTGAACATACTGTTTCCATATGAGCAATTCATGCACAAGGCTACTTTTCAGAATGTTCTATTTGTCTAACCCCTCTTGTCTGTCTTGTGAAACAGCTGGCTTATACTCTTCTGGCATCTACACACACTGCAGAAGAATAAGAATGCCATATTCAAAATGAAGGTCAATATTGCTTCTATACTAAAGGAGTAACTCGTAGATAGAAGAATTCAGAAGGTAAAGTTGACATTATCAGCTGTGGCTTAAACCAGCCGTCACAGCCCCTATTCTGCTGGCTAGTAATGGTCACATCCAGACAGCTACCTAAGAAGAAATTGTTAGAGGAATTACTGAACCACCCAAAGGCACAAGAAAAATCAACAGTCAGACCAGCTTCCTCTGCTACTCCTGCAGCTTCTCGCTGGCTAGGTTAAAACAAAGATGATGTCAATATCTTGAAATGAAGCATACAAAGGATCTGTCAACACGCCATCCTATAACTCTTCTCAATTGGTCTCAGAGAGACTGCAGAATGTGATGTGCATAGTTCTTCCTGGGATAAAGGTGAGTGATGGAACGAGATGGAGAAGGATAAAAGTATGTTCAAAAGCTGTTATTAATGCTATATAACTTACAAACAAAAAGAACCATACTTGAACTGATCACATCGTTTCACTAGGCCAACATAAGGGAAAAATAGGACAATCAGGAATAGAAATGCTATTATTTATAGATGAAAGGTAGATCCCTGAAACCACTCCTGCTAAATGCAGTTCACAGAACAAGTCTCTGTTGAATACACAAACCATGAAACTGACTTTCTGGGTGTTCAAAATGGAGATGGAGAGGATGTAACTGGGAAACATGTTCTCCCTTTCCCTGTACTCCAACTTAAACTTTTTTAGTTTTTTGCTAGTTGTGCTTACATACACTCTCTTTCTCTATATAAAGTCCTTTAAATTCAGGAATAACTTTATTACTTTCCTTCTGCTTCTTTTATATGGAAGGACTAGATAATCTAAGCTTTAGATTTGTAATATCGGCCACAGGGCCAGAACAGAGTGATAACCAGTGTCAACGGATTATGTTCAGAACTAGTTCTGAGGAAAGTGTTGTGAATGTTTGTTCTCTTGTCCTGTCTATACTTCCAGTTCATCACAGCATGAAACACAACCCCATTCCTAGGATGAACCATAATGAACTGCCCACAAACCAGCTACTGACATCAGGGCAAGGAAATTTAAATGTCATTTCCTTCTCTAGAAATAAAGAGATAAAAAAACCAACTTGATATTTGAACACTTTAGTCAAACGGTGAAAATTTCACACCATCACTCATCAGTTCTGAACCACAAACATTTTAAAGTTTAAAATCTTAATTCAAATTCTTGGACCAAATGTTTCAGTCTAAACCAGAAAACTCTCCATTAATGTCCTGGAAAATGCACAGTAGGAAAGATGTATGTGCCTAGTCCAGACAATCCAGTTGCATGTTTTCATTTAGATTCATTGCATCTGTTGCATTACAAATTTTTGTAAGTAAACTCTTATTGCACCGTTATATTTATAAGTAAATCATTAACATTTGTCCCATAATGACTGATCATTTCTGTATTGTTCACATAAATCAAACAGAAAAGATGACCACTCTGGGTGGGCAAATACATCCTGGTGATCAGCCAGTTTCATAAACAAACAGACCTAGGATGCCTGTAGGCAAAGGTAAAGTACAGCTTGGCCCCTGACCAGCTCCCTTGCAAATCTAATGCTCTTCTTATTGGGTATGCATTTTCAGTCTTTCCTGAAGGCCTGTGTTAGATCAGGAGGCATTGCTGACTGTTGTTGGGTCACAAAGAAGTTATTTTACTCCAGAGATATTTAGCACCTCATCATGTGACTCCCAAGCAAGTCCCACAACTTCTGTCTTCCACAGGGTCCAGGTAACACTACTGGCATCTTGGGTCCTTTATAACTGCATTGCCCTTAAAAATCAGGTTTCTTCTGCTTCCCAGGATTTCATTCTGAAGTTGCTTGTCTCTTGCCACAGATCCATGGCTTTGTGTCATCTGCCGTCTACAACAGCCATACTAGTTTGCCTCGCCTCAAGTCATTTTCTGGGTGAATGGGGCTTGCAAACAGTGTAATACTAGCTTTAAGAGATCTGCTTAGCATACATAGAATGGGGCCATTCCCTTTAAGTTAAATTAAACACTGCCTTAATCTACTGCATAATCAAGGACAGAGCAAGCAACCACTGGGGTTTTCTAGAGTAGGAAGATCTTAAAGATGAGGGTGAACTCAAGCCACTCCCTCTTTTTTAATAAAAATTATCTTCAGAAAGTTTCTTCAGATGTACTTCAGAACGTTTCTTGGTGCTTTGATTCTTCTAATCTTCATTGATGTTAACAGTATTAGATTAGTAATCAAATTTCTTTCTGTTAGAATCATTCAACCTCACTCATTTTCATAGGATTTCATAGATACAACATACTTTATTCTGGTCTACCATAGCTGAACTTCTCTAATTGAATACACACAAAAGCTGAAATGTAGCTAGAGTGAACAGATCTGTAAACAGTAATTCACAAAACTAAGAAGCAACTTGTTTCATGACCAGAGAAACTAATGAATTTGATAAATCAGCATATTTTTAATTTCCTACCATCATAATAATTATCATTCTTTCTTTCCTCTGATACCCCCATAAGACAACAGCTGCTGTAGCTAAGCTGGAATTGTTAGCACATGGGTAGAACAACCAAAGCAGAATGTATGGACAAAATTCAACCTGCAGCTCCCTCAGAGGGGACGCTTATGGTTCATTCCTCTAGCCTGACACAGGTTTTTATGAAAACTGCAGGAACTTACTTATTTGGGGGATTTCTACTTCTCTGTCAAATCTGGATGCAATCTTCTGCAAGAAAGGATTTTCTCACAAAACTTCAAAAGACTGTTTCATGAAGGTTCAATATAAACATCCTAAGATCAGTGTTGAAATTAGAAGTTAAGCAAGTTATGCCAAGGCATATAAAGATTGCATAATTCTCAGAGATGACTAGTAAAGCAAACCTGCACTTCTCACTAACATGCAAGAAAAGTATTTTTCTTTTGTTTGCACAAAATTAGCAAAATGTATTATTAATGAAAAAAATGACACTTCCAAGGTTTCTAGGAGGTACTATGTATTTAAGAAAACCTATAATGGAAGCTGAGATCAACAGAGAAAATTGTATTCAGTGATGAAAGACTGAATGCTTCGCTGGGATTCAAATCATTGCAAAAAATCACTTCCTGCACATGGTAAACCAAGTATTTTTGCAGAGTTATCTTTTCCTGTGTGGTAAAGGATACCTTGCTGCTAACATAGAAATCAACAGAAACTTCTACTGAAGTTTTCAGTACCACTGAAAATAAAGCCCCTGATCATTCATGAGGAACTACAATACATTTAATTTGTTTGACTGCTAATTAGTCAGTTCTGTATCTACACTCCGAGGACCAAACGTTGAATAAATTTATGTACCTAGTCAGTTACCATGATATAGTTCATAATTATTACATTATAAATGTAACAATGAAAACCAGAAAGACCTACAAAATATTAAGCAGAAATTATTATCCAAGACCAGATCCAAATATCTGAAAGCCAGTTAAGATCAACAACTCAAACAGGAAACTCTGATCAGTGGCATTTCTATTGCAAAAATGCTATTTATATTAGCCATCTAAATAGAATTCCAACAAGCAAAACACATTAAAGCAGTTACAAATTACTAACAGCTAACACATCAATTCCACCTCAGGCTGGGAACTCAGCACTAAAATGAAGTTTATAATCCCATGAGCCCATTCAGTTATAAACTGCAGATGGCAAATCAAGTGACTGTGAGCTACAGTCCCGATGTGTGAAAAATCAATACCTGAGAAGGTTTTCTCTTCCTCCTTTGGCAGGAATTTAACAGGGCAAACAAAATGCATGTGCTAGTGTTGAAATGGAAGAATGAAGGGTTATAACAGCATGATGACCCTTAGATCAAAACCAGGCTCTTCACTGCAGTCTAATCAGAAATGCTTTGTGTACAAATGAGGAAAAAGAAATCTAAGACAGATGTAGGATAAACCTGGGAAACAAACAACTGCTAACTTACATTAGTGTCCTATTTTCTGAAACCAGCTTATCTTATATTGGATTTTTGTTCCACTATCGGAACTCTTCAAGGCTAAGACAGCTTCTTCACAGGGAGCGCCTGTATTGGCCAGTGCTGCACAGAACTCTGTGTTCTGTGTACTGGTTCCTATGCCCAGTACCAGATAGACAATGCACCGCATGTTAGCTTAAGATGCTGTCATGAAGAGTACAGATAAACTGGTTCAATCCTAGCAGCTTCGCTTTGTTAATACTAAAGATCATTGTGATACTAATTGATCCTGAGCCTGATCTATTTACCAAGTCTTTCACATGCAGAAGCTGAAGAATTAAAGCCACTTAGTCATGCACAGAGAGTGAGCAGCAACTGCTTAATTTTTAGAAGGGATCTTCCTATTGTTTCGCAATATACCTTAATTGTTTAATGTAATCAATCATAATTCATCATTATAGCGCTCTCTCTAGTATTTCTTTCACAGCAGTTTTATTCTAATGAGGGGTTTTAGTAAGAACATGCTCCTTTATCCATAAGAAAAGTAATAATAAACTGTTAACCATGATACAAAGAACATCTCTTAGTGCTGCCAATGACTCTTGCTTAAGAAGAAGTATTTTCACCAGTGAGCTTGTTGTTATGCATTACCAGCACGTGTGCAGTAGCCTAGCGTGACACCAATTTGCATAATTTCTCTTCTCTAACAGGCTTCAAAAATAATAATAGGCATAAGAGATAGAATCCATTAATTTTAAACTTCCTTCAGCAGCTATCTTCATGGAGCAGTTATCAAAAGAACCTTTAAAGAATTAAGTTTAATAAATTATAAATGTATTATTTGGGTTATGCTATCTGGGCCTATAACCGTCTACATTGAGTTCAGTAACAAAGACCAAGGCAAATCCACAAGCAATTGGCTTGACATCTTCTCAGCCGAAAAGACTGACAAAATGTGGCAGGACGATGCCAACGTCCACTGCTGTGCACAGTTAATTATTGAACTTGGAAATCAGTTAGGGATTTTAGGGTACAGATAGGTAAAAGAAAAAGACAGATTGTGATACACATAAAAGCTGCTCAGAGCTGTTATATCTGTATACATTATTTCATAATGCTTTAATCTACAGAGAGGAACAAAACCAACTTTGTTTTTTGCTGATCAGAACCCAAAAAAGACCTTACTGTTTGTTAATATGTAAGGCAAGTAGAAAGATTAATGTGTTAGCAAACTCTGATGGGAAGCTAGTTTCAGAGGGAAAAAAAAAGTTAAAAGAGCTTTCCACAGTATAATATAACAACTGATGGACTTCTCTAACCTTCATGACTTAGCATTTGTATATTGTGACTTGCATAGCAAACAACATTGCTGCAGTACTCTGATTCTCTCAGATATTTATCTGGTAAAAAGTTTGGCTTTGTAATTTCGAAGAGTAATTTAGATCTTGGTACACTTTACTATACATTCTGATATATGGTCATCAACAAGAAAGATTTGATTTGTCTTTATCGCACAAGGGAAGATGCCTGAAAGTCCACACAATTTACATATAGATCTAATGTCCACTAATACAAAACCACATTACCAAAGTACTCAGCTATCCCATTGAGGGAAAAGGTACAAGCACCCCAGGAGAAACAACAGATGCCAACATGGACACAAGCAAAAATTCTCAGAGCTTGCTCCTGCCAGGTATTTCACGCTGAGAAGCACTAATCAATTTCAATTCCTACTGATTCAGGGTATTTGAGGGAGATTAACACCATCAACAGCTGTGATCTTGAAAAGAGAACAATTAAATAACAACAACAACAAAAAAATCGTCCATGAACTTTCAGAATAGAATTTAAATACGGAATAAAGTAACAAACTGTCCTCTTTTCCCAGATTAACTCTTGGGCTGCTGCAGACGCTCCTGAAGAAAGTTAAGAGAATGTCTGAACTTAATTTACAAAGAGAAAATATGACAGGTAAGGATGCTGTACCATGCATTGGGTACAGTAACTTTGACATGGAATAACCAGCCTTTAGCCGTTCATTAGCAGCTATTCAGTTTTCTTTTACATATTGTTCAGTTTATGGAATAGCTCTGTGTTCAATACTGTGGGCTTTCAGAACTTGAAAGAGGAAAACATTTTGTGATACCATTCAACAAACCAAAAAAAGAGAGAAAATAGATAATATGCTTGTCTGTCACCACAAGCAGCACTGAACTGAGAAATCAGTTAAGGCTTTCACCATAAAAGTAAATTAGATTGTACACACCAGATGAAGCAGGATCTACAGCACAGTTTGCATCACATTTTTAACAATGTTTTAACCTACAGACATCATGTTTTACCATGTCATATAGCAATGGGTCCATTTTTCCTCAGTGAGAATACCCTCTGCAAATAACCCCAGTTCCTACCTCTCTGTTTAAACAGAGAGTACCTATTAAAAAAGCAAAGCTTAAAGCAGAAGAAAAGCATGATGAACAAAACAGTAACTGACATCATTCATTCAAGAGAGATATCTTTATATGGTACAAATGATCTGGTGTAAGGATTTTACTGTCTTATTTTAGGGTGTTCCTTTTACTAGATAGCATTATAAAGACAGTTTACATTTCAAACACAATCATTGGAGTTAGGAGAACTCAAGAGATACTCTTGACTGTAACTCACTCCCTGCACCACATAAATCATATTTTATACATGCTTCAGGTTCTCTGTTTACAAATTCAACAAACTAGTACCTTTCAATAGTAATAACTTTCACTGGAAACTGTCTCCTACACAGCCATCCCAAGCTACATCTCGCTAAACATCACAACAATATTCTGTTGCAATAGCCCTCACAGAAGTCTCATCAGCTGTCCCTAGGTGTGTGGCGTTGCAGTGGCAACTCTGCGGATTGCTATGTTTGTAATTGTCCCTTGAGGCTCAGAGCACGTGCATTTTGACTTCTGTTGCCAGACACGTGACTTTGTAGACGAGCTCAGCTAGCCACAGAGGTATGCTAGCAGCTCGTTCTCCAGTGCCTTGAAACCCTCTCTCAGAGCTCCACAAGAAGGGTATTTTTAAAGATATGTGTGAGGTGAAATAGATACGTGCATAGACTTAACAGGGTTTCTGAAAAGCCCTTTATTTTAGTTATTACAAGGAACATAAATCAACAGTCAAAACAATAAACATCTTGTTTTAAGACTTCACTGTCTCAGTTTGCTGACATCTCAAAATCTTTCTGCTTCTAACTCACTATAACTCACTCACTCCGCCATCACGGAAATTTGGTGGGATGAGTCTCATGACTGGAGTGCTGCAATGAATGGCTAAAAGCTCTTCAGAAGGGACAGGCAAGGAAAGAGAGGCGGTGGAGTGGCTTTGTATGTTAGGGAGTGTTTTGACTGCCTTGAACTTAGTGATAGTGACGATGAGGTTGACTGCCTTTGGATTAAGGGGGAAGGCCAATAAGGCAGCTATC